>NW_024582400.1:1539946-1543386 GCF_018398535.1 Haplochromis burtoni
TATATATAAATAAAAGATATACCTTGTAAAGCACTTTGTGATCTTTTATCTGGCAATATAAATAAAATTTTACTTACTTATGTGCAGCATAAAAAAACACTCCTATTATTCACGTTAATATAAATAAATGTTAAGACTTTTAAGTACAGTTAAGGCTTTTATTACATCCAGACTGGATTTCTGAAATTAATCATATACTGGACTGAGCAAAACACTCACATCTCGATTGCAGCTGGTTCAAAATGGTGCTGCTGACAGCTACACGGAAGTGTGATTGAATTTCATCCATTCTTGAATCGTTTCACTGGCTTCCTGTGAAGTACAGGATCAGTTTCAGTATAATGCACAGACTTCTTCACATTAATCTATCAGATCTTTTACAATCCTAAGGCCCATGCCGCTCACTTTGGCCAACTTCTAGTCCCAGATTCCAAATTCCAGATTTACTTTTACAGGTGACTGGGAATCCCCAGGCGTACCTCCGAAACTTTGGAACTATCTTTCTCCTCACATTAGGTCCTCTTGCTCACGTCACAGTATTCAAATCTCAACTGGAAACATCTTTTTATTAACTTTTTCATTTTCAGATTATTTTCAGTTTGTTGTATCAATTTCCCCAGTTCATCTCTTTTTACTACTGTTATTTTACTTTTTATCATTATTTTCATGGTAAAAAGTTGTATTGTCTTCATCTGTTATTGTATTATCATTGATTGTTTTACTTGTGCTGCAGCACTTAGGCCAGTGTCTGTTGTGCTTAAATGTGCTACATTATTAAACTTAAAGTCCAGCTTTAAATCAATATGGACGACTCAGCAATGTCCAATATGTAAAAGTAGTGATACCACAGTACTTTTAATTAAGGGGTTTATTTGAGAGTAAAAACTTAAACCGGTCTTGAAGCAACACGTGAAAAAAGTCATGAAAAAAAGTCTCGTGTGTTGTAATAGTGAGCACAACTTTTTTTTATTACAGTCTGAAATCTGTATTTTCTTGTAAGATTTTCTCTGTTTACTCCAGGAGATTTTTTTTGTTTTACAAGAAAAGATCATGCAGTTTGAATTAATATAAAAATAGTGATACCACGGTGCTTTCACGTAAGGATTTGAGTGAATTGTCAAACTTGTCTCAGAGCAAAACGTGAAACTTTCACGAAAAGCTATTTGTTCGTGTTCTCTAAGTTAGCAATATACACTAGCCACATCATAGAGGCAAAGCAATAAAGAAGACTAGGATGTACTCTTAAAAGATAAGATGACCGATTAGGTAACACAGTTTGTAACCTTTACTAGCATCCTAACCCTCAACCCTAATCCAGCCTACGGCTCTTCAATGGGGGGGTCACAGAGTCCCCAGGAAAAAAAAATGTAAATGTAAAATAATAAAATAAACATTCTTCTGTAGCAATAACAAATTGTAACATAAATTATTCTGTAGAAATTACACAAGAATATCCAGTAATGTCCCTGCCTACAATTAAACACATTCACTTACCAAAGTGAAATCGGGGGCATCTGCTGTGGCAAATGGGTGCAAGCCTTTGACCACAAACTTAGTCACTGCTCGGTGACATTCGTCTATCCTGGCCTGAAAGGAGACGCTACCGGTAGACTGCAGCGAGAACTGCCAGCATCTGAGCCGGCCAGACTCTGTCTCTCTCATCATGATCACCTAAATGCACAGTAATGGCAGGTTTTGTAATAAGGCAGATCGCGCTAATTTTTTTGGAAGTCGAATTTCCCAGAGGAACCCACCCGAGGGATTAATAAAGTTCTATATTATCTCTTATCTTATCTTATCTAATATGCACTGTTAGTTGATTATTTACCTGCTGCATTAACAGGAGAGGACGTGCAAACGTTACCGCTGCTGCTGGGTTGAGATTCACGAGTCCGGAGAGCGGAATTAAAAACACGACATTCATTTAAGGTCATCGTGTGTTTTGTGAGCAAATGCTTTTGCATATTCGTAGTGTTTCCTCCCTTAAATGAAATATCTACTTTGCAAGTATTGCAAATTGCCCTTTTGCAAGTATAACCAAACTTTTGAGCGTTTGAGCCACCGTGTTTCCTGCCAGGTAAATAACGCTCCGCAACGTGGTGACATCATTCGGGGCGACTGGAATCGATAAGGGAATCGTTTGCAAAAATGGCAAACAATTCCAAGGAATTGAAACAGTGGGAACCGGTTCTCAACTAGAACTGGGTTTCGATACCCATCCTTAACTGGAGCCGCAGACACCAACATACTGAGTTAACTATGTGCTGTATATTATTCGCATTAGTGTCCTTATTAAAGCCATCATCATTTAAACTGCTGTAAAGAAAAATCTCAGCTGCTTAGTTTTTTTCTGTGCCTCTGTAAATCACCCTGAATTGCTTTGTACTACACAGCTAAGCTTGACTGAACCTTGTGTGGCTGGAGCCCTCAAGGTACACCCTAGACAACAATTCATGCGCACTTACATATGATTTACAGTCATCAGTGAACGTAACATGCATGTCTTTGGACTGTGGGAGGAAGCTGGAGTACCCAGATAGATAAAGAAAATATTTGGTTCAAGCTTATTATAACAAATCCAGATGTCAGGTCCAGCAGTTAAAAGAACCTCTTCTTTTATACCCGTAGCACATTTTATAAAGTTGAGTTGTTACAAATATCAAGATCCAAAGTAACTTTTCAGTGCTGATGCTTTTACTTGAATATTACTCCACTACACTCACAGAAATGGGGAACAGCTGCTGTAACATCTGACTAGGAAATTATACAAAATATTTTACAATTACCTAAAGCTGCACAGTGCTTATTTTACATATAAACATATATAAATTATACATATGTGCAAGAAATGAGCACTTTTACCTGTTCTCACCATAGTTTTACACAAATATATATTTTACATAGTTTAAGATGTGGAGTATTTCGTAATATGTTAATGCTACTTTAAATCAACTAAATGGATTGAAAACTTTTCCCAAAGTTTTTACATCCTGACACATATTCTGGGCGTGAAGGTTTACATGTTTTGCAGTGACCCTTTAACCCTCTTTAAAGGCTGTCTTTTTCTAAATGTTTCTGAAGAGGACAGCAAGCAGTATGAAAAGGAAAGAATGATGCAAAAATACACAAAACTGAATTAAAAGCATGCAAAATGCTGCAGTAAAGGGCTGAAGGAAAGCAAATACATGCAGCTTTAAATCAGCAGTTTCCCTCTGAAGTTCATGTGCAACACTTCCACCAAGCAGCCAGTAGAGGGCAGGACAACACCGGGAAACACACAACTCTAACCAGCAGCAGCAACCTTTTTCAAAGTGTAGGCTCTATGTGACCTTTGACCCCAATCAGCTGGAACCTGTTGGTCTCAGAACCGTTACCTTTACTCTGTTATTAAAGATGCTCTATCCTTCCTAAAAAAAATCCAAAAAACAAAAAAAGAACAC
>NW_024582400.1:1543406-1549303 GCF_018398535.1 Haplochromis burtoni
CCCCCCCCACTTTTTCTTTTTAAGCTTTGAACTTTGTGCTGCTGATTTTTTAACTTTCTGATTTTTCTCACGTTAAAAACACCCAGCTGTAATAAAAACAATATCAGAAGCCTCAGACTCCTGGAGATAACATTACAATGATCAAATATCACATTTTGATTCACAAAGACACTTCACATGAGTCCAGATCTCTGTAGCCTCCATAAAAAAAGCTGCAGAAACAGCTCAGTTTGAACTGTTAAAAGTCACTTTCTCTTAAAAGGAAATGAAAGCCTGACTGTGGAGGTCAGTCCTTTCTTTTAAACCCTGGTGTCCTTGTTTGATTAAAAAAAAAGAAAAAGAAAGACAGAAAGAAGCAAGTTGCTCATCATTAAATTTAAATCTGTCATTTAAATCATTTTGATTTGAAAAACGAGTGCCAGTTTTCTTTATTCTTTTATGTTTATGCTCCTATTTATGCACTGTTTATCTTAATCTCAACATACCTCAACTCAGCAATCTATATACAGCAACCTTCCAAAGGCATTTATTAATTAACTTACTTACTTACGTTATATGACAAAAAAGTTTGCAGACACCCTTCCAAAGATATTTAGTTTGGAGAAAAGTGATGACTAGCTGAAACCCCCAGGAACATTAAATCCTGTGACTGGGTAAATAAAGGAGGTAGACAACTGCACAAACCCTCATACATCAGGGACTTTGGTATGCTCACATACCAAACATGTTTATGTCTGTGAGGTTGACTGTCACTGGGCTGGATTTGCATCTGGGGCAAAAAGTGTTACTAAAGCTCAGAGGTATTCTGAGATTTTGATATGCCAGACTCCAAAAACACACACAAATTAGTCAGGTTCGGCATCTTCACTCGGGAGGATTTTACTTTTTTTCAAAGCAAACTGAAAGCTTCATTTCTTTTTATTGACTTACAGTCTTTAAGCACTGCTTTCTACATTTGGTTATTTTACCCGTTTAATTTATTTAAAGGTCCATAATCAGAAAATCTAGTGTTAAAAATAATAGCAAAAACCTTTCCAAATTAATTGAACCTATCAACAGAAAGAAAAAACTGTTATGGCTTTATTTACTAAAATCTGTTTAATGTGTTGAAGAAGTATCAATTAAAGTTGAAGCAGACCTTGGTTATACTTTCATGTTATAGCACTTTGTCCCAAATAATAGCACAATGAATCAATGTGACTTTTAACCAGGCAAGTCATAAAAAACATGTTCTTATTAACAATGGCAAAATTTAGGAAATTAGGTTACCTAAAAAAGCATTAACCAGTCTGAAAATACCTCAGCCCAAGCCCTTGTAAAATGTTATTTATATTCTGCAAGGGATAAAATAAAAAAATACTTTAAATTCAAAGTTTTTAAGGTCTAGCTGCCATTTAAAGTAATGCTGAATATCAACAATAACGCCTCTTACAAAAGGTCAAACAAAAATGAGAACAATTTGGTTAACTCTCGGTAGTGCTAAACGTCACCTAGCATAGATGTGCGCTAAGGTATGCGCACAAGCTTCCACTGTTAGACTGAAAATTTAAACTTAACTGCACCTCTTTGATTAAGTGTATAAGACCTGATACTTCAAATACGTTTTTAAAATACAATGACTGCACTTGACAGAGTTAAACTAAAATCAGAATGAGAGAGTTAATGCTAGGTAGTGCTAAATATCTTCTAGCATTGATTTGTGCTAATATTAGTAAGGGATACTAGCCAGTGACTACTTTTAGACTAAAAACAACGCAATGATTTCTACAGACCTTTGAATGTTTCAAAGGAACAAGCCACCAGCCACTCTTTTTTTAAATAAATATATTTTAAGTATTAATCAAATACTAAGTTTTCTTACTGTGTTATGTAGCTTTGTTTAGATTTTTTGATGTGCATGCTAGTTCTGTAGTAAAATGTATCATTTTAAAGGTTGGGTGATTTTAAGTGTAAAAGATTTTATACTTAAAACAAGTTTTAAAAATACTTAAGGTCACGCTAAAGTATAAATCAGCACTACTATTAACAAAGCAGGCCACCTAGATTACTCTATTGGACTGGAATTTTAAAAGTAATAGCACCTTTTTAACTGTATAAAGGAGGAATAAATACTCTTCCTGACAGTAAACCTAATACTGGAAAGTGATAGGATAGGTAATGCTAAGTTGTAGCATAAATATATGAGACAGTTTCCATTTCTAGACTGAAGATTCAAACCTAATGGTGCAGCAGTTTACTGAAACCTTTTAATATTGTGAAGGAATAAAAGCTTTTAGATTTTAAGGGTGGGCTGATATTACGTGTATGAGATTTTATTCTTGAAACAAGTTTTTAAAGCACAAGAACCTCTCCTGATAAAGTTACACTCAAATTAGAAGAAGATGGTTAATGGTAGGTAGTGAGTAACTGATATTAGCAAAGTAGGCAAACCAGATTCCACCTTTAGACTGAAAACACAGGTGTATCAGCACAGGGGTTGCTAGAGAATAAGAATTCTATTGAAGGACCACAAAAAGAAAGAGGAAAAAAAAATCTTTAATAACCTTTTAACATACTTTAGCGCTTGTGGTTTAAGAAGGAACTATAGCTTGTTAACTAGTATCAATTTATGGAACTGGGAGATTAGGACTACAAATAAAGTGGGACAATAAAGAGGCTTTAAGACTGTACCTGGAAGCATTACTATTAACATGTCATATAGTGCAAATGCCATACAGTAGAGACTCCATATTCTATCCACAGATCAGCTGATCGACCTCATTTCATCCACTGTATTCTAAGAGTCGCCTGCGTCATCTGGTCCACCATCCTCCTCCTCCTCCCTTCACACACACACACAGAGTGAGAAAGTGCTGAGGCCCAGCTGGGTGAGCGAGCTGCTCCTGCTCTTTCTCTCTCTCTGAGAGCTATTTGGTTGGTTATGGATCCCTGAGGGACGCCGCTGCCTCCTGTGAGTGGGGGATCCATGCCAGGCCCTCGGTCGAACCCTGTGTGTAGATGTGTGTGTGTGTGTGTTTGTGCAGACGTAACTCTGGCTGGCACTTTCTCAAACATGTGCCAAAAGACGACCAAACAGCAAGCGTGTCTGTTAGTGTGTGGAGATGCGCTCATGCAAACACAATGCAAGGAGAGTTCAGCTTTCATGCTGCACAACACGACTTTTAAAAGGCCAAAACTAATGCTAATTGTCTGCAAATCTGAACATTTTAAAGCTCAAAAATAAGAATGTGTTATTCTCATAGAGACTGTGTTTATTTTTTAATGCTTCTGTATTTTAAAATAAAGAGACTAGTACTGGTTTGAACCCCCTTTTTGTCTGCAGACCTGACTTGCTTCTTCATTAATTAAGACAGAATTAAGAGTTAATTCTGTCTTAATTCTTTGCCATAGATTCAACAAGGTGGTGGAAAAACTCCTCAGAGATTTTGGCCCATGTTGACACGACAGCACACAGTTGCTGCAGATTTGTCGGCTGCACATCGATGATGTGAATCTCCCGTTCCACCATTGACATCTGGTGACTGTGGAGGCCATTTGAGTACAGTGAACTCATTGTCATGTTTGAAATGTGACATTATGTTAAGTGTGGAAAGCCTTGTGACACCATGTTACTTGGTCAGCAACATTGCTCACGCAGGCTGTGGTGTTTAAACTTGTTTAGTTGGTACTAAAGGGCCCAAAGTGTAGCAATAACCCCCACACTATTATACCCTCAGCATCAACCTGAACCATGGATACAAGGCAGGATGGATCCATGCTTTCATATTGTTTACACCAAATTCTGACCCATCTACCATCTTAATGTTGCATCAAACATTGAGACTCAGGGAATGTTCCTTCTGTCTTCTATTGTCCAGTTTTGGTTAGCCTGTATGAACTGTAGCCTCTCTTTTGTGCTCTGAGTTGACAGTGCCACCTGCTGTGGTCTTCTGTTGCTACCGAGATGTTCTTCTGCATACCTCGGTTTCAACAAGTGCTTACTTGAGTTACTGATGCTTTCATATCAGTTTAAAGCAGTCTGGCTACTGTTCTCTGACCTCTGAATAAGCCATTTTTTATCCTAGAGAATTGACACTCACTGTAGTTTTACTCTTTTACAGACCATTGTCTGTAAAACCAAATGATGGCTGTATTGGAAATTCTCAGTAGACCAGCAGTTTCTCAATAACTTTGATTAGCTTGTCTGGCAGCAAAAACAACAATGCCACATTTGGCTGAACAGGTGTACCTGATGAAGTAGCAACAAATTGTGATTCAAACTTAGTACGCCTGCTGTAAAGTATGATGTTAGGTATAAAAGTATAAAAAAATAATCTGTGAAAGATTTCTCAAGAATGTCTTGATGCATTCTCAATAATCCAGGTAAGTAAATCACCAAAGGTTGATTCTGTATATGTCTGGACAAAGAATGAGAATTTGCAAAATCATGGTGAAGGAACTGACCTCCCAGCCCATTGTTCCTTCAGTGGGCTGGTTTCAGTCATTATGCAAATGTACTGTTTATAAGATTGGAGAAACCTGCAGTCAGCTGAGACTGAAGAAGTCGCTTGGATGAGTGATGAAACGTTTCTCCCACTGAAAACAGATGAACAGAATCAATCTTTCGAGATTTCTCAAGAACCCATCTTCAGACACTCAGACTCAATTCAGAAAGAGATGGTTAACATCACTTAGTGCTAAACAACAACTTAGCATTAATCTGTGCTAGCATTAGCATGGCAGGCTGGTAGTTCTGAAAATAAGAATGTGAAAGCTTTGGATTTCCAAAGTGTTAAATGTTATGGGACAAATCCTGTGGATTTTCAATAAAGAAACCAATTATAACATATTTGTGGTTTTCTAGGTGTTTTGCATTCCTGTGATGGTGCAGAACTTTTTAACAGTAACGTTAGCGCTGTTGCATATCTTCAAATTTCAAAACTTAACTGATGCCATATACAGAAGTTTGATGATTTTGGTGATTCTTAACCAGAGTTAAATTATGATTAAAGAGAGTGTGCTAACTGTAGAAAGCATTAAAGTCAATTACCATAATTAAGGGCTATTAGCAACACAGGCTAGCTAGTTTACACTTCTAGACTGGAAATACAAATACAACAATGCAGCAGCTGCTCCAGAGTGTGAAGAAGCAAAAATCCATAATACCCTTTAGCATTTTTTATTTTTACAAGCTAAGGGAGGGAACTAGCACCTCACTTAGGCTATTTTGATCAATATTTTTATGCTATAAAATGGTAGCTCATGACAGGAGATGTGGTGCGATAGGTAAAAAACAAAACAAAAACAAACAGACCTTCTGATGGAGATAAAAGAGTTTAAATAGTAGCTTTATTTAATTTATCTTGTTTTTTTTTCCCAGTGTTGCTTTAAATCATGTTTAAAGCCACCCACATGGAAAAGAAATAGTAAAAACTTATATGATTTACTCATGAAAGTGGCCACTTTCTCATTACTTTCATATATTGTTTTAGTAAGTATCCAAAACATACAAGTTTCATTTATTTAATTTTTCAAGGGATGTTATATCTGTTATATATATCTTTTCCATATGGACATACACACCAATAAAACTGAAAACCAATTTCTGTTTGCAAGGATATATATGGAAGAGCTGCACAAAAAAATGTATGGTATTTACACTGCTTTCTTAAAACTGTATTTTTTTCCTTATAGAAAATCAGAGAATTCAGATGTTAAATATCATTTTCATATCTGCAAAATAAAATAAATACAATTGATACATTTATTTTAAAAATGAAATATTTGTATTCTCTCTTCTATCACAATTGATTATTTATCAGGTCAAATTTACTGCTTCACTCAACTTTTCTCTTAAATTTCTAATTATTAGAATCACAATTTTTGAGTTTGACAATCTGGTTTTTTTTTGGAGGGGG
>NW_024582400.1:1549323-1569848 GCF_018398535.1 Haplochromis burtoni
GTTAAAGTCGTCAGTTTTACTCATCCCGTTCTACACACTTTGCCAGTTGCTGTATTCCGTTTTAGTCACCAAAATGGTGTTTTGCTTCTTTTGCTTTGATCATCCGACGCTTCAGTCTCGGGAGCGTTTTCAAACTCCTTCTGCGTTACGAAAAAGTGGACACGGACTGTTTGCAGTTATGGGAGACTGTATATTTTGACCTCTTTCTACACTTTACATTCTTCATCGAAAAACCTGACGGATGCAAATGCTGTTGTTCGTGCCGGGTTTTAATTGTGTCGATCCTGCTGCTTTGGCTCTTTGCATATGTAATAAAACTACTTTTCTTTTCACCCCCTGAGCTCTAAATTTCTAGCTCTTAGTTTCAGTTTCTGCGTCGCCTTTTTCTGGCTTCAACAACTTTGTTCCATTTCTCATTCTCTGGCATAATTACAGCTTTATAGCATTCTCCACCGCTCGGGCATGCTGTAGATATCACCCCCTCCCTTCTTCTCTGTCTCACTCTTTTTTCTTTTTTCTTTTTTTTGTCTTTTTTGGTTTGGCTCTCATTAATAATTCACAGAAAGAGACTGGGAAATTTTAGTGCAATTTGCAGCTGCTGAATCCCAGTTATTGTTTTGCAGGGTGTTGCACACAGAGAGAAAACCTCGGACGAAGGCTTTGTAGCCCTGAATGTAATTTGGCTGCATGTATCTGACAGGCCTCACATCATTAGTGGGAGGTGAAGTAGATGCAGTGGGGGAAGCTTTGTCCAGACAGTCAAACACACTGTCCTCATCTGTCGCTCCAAAGCCCCAACACTCTGTTTCCTTAATGCTTTTAGATGCTGTTTGTTCATATTTAGGCCTGATAACTATCTATGTTTTATTCCGTTTGTTTGCATCCGACCAGGCAGACGCTGAATTATTCAAAGTGGGCCGAACGCAAAGAGGAAACTTCGGGCTGCTTTTCTTTTAAAAAGCAAAGACCACAAGCTACTTTAAAGAGCCACAAAGAACAACAATGGATGGTTTTATCTAAAAAATGTTCTTTAGAGCATCCTAAAACCATTGTTCTTCATTTTTCTTTAGCATGTCTGAGTTTAAAAAAAAAAAAAAATCGAATAAAAATGCGAATAAAAATGCGAATAAAGTGCACTGAAAAACATCCAGACTGATGCGTCTCTATCTGACAAATCAGCAGGTGAAAGATGAGAATCAAACTTTTAAACCTCAAGTGTTACCTGTTGAAAATCCAGCCATCAACAGGACCCGTGACCTGACAGTATGTTTAAAACTAATTGATTCAAGCAATGGGCCAAGCACGTATCATTTTATGCTTTCCTTTCATTTCAAATGGTATTCTTTAGGTCTTACATACCTCAATCAATACACTGTAAGATATAAACGGTTTACATTTAATTTTGCCCACGTAAAGTTCTCAAAAAATAAACCAACAAAATTCCATCAACTTGGCTCACTTTCCTTACACTTAGTTGAGCAAAAAAAATCACCATACCATTACACCATATGGCTGTTTTAACAAGTGCCTGGTCTTATAGGTCACAATATACCATCATGTAAAGGCAGTATATGAAAAGGTAAAGGACGTTTGAACATGTCGTCATAAATTTGGTAATTTTAACCTGAACCTAAAATGCGACCTGGTCTCATATAATTACAATATTTAATGAATACAGTTATTTTTTTGTCATGTTTCTCAACATATAAAATATGATCTTTCATCAGTCTTTTCTCATTAATTAAAAGACAAATAAGTCCACATGTAGCTGTTGGAGCAGCGGCAGTAAAGTAAGTTATTTCAGCTTTTATACCACTGACACAAACTTGAGTCCTTCAATCCACTTTCCACACATCATTTATACGATTTTAAGTCTTTATGATCTGCATGTTTGTTTTATTTTATGCCAGACACCGTTCTTGACGCACTTCTCCTAATTGATCTGGGTTTGGGACTGGCACTGGTCATTAAAACTGGCTTGTGGATTACTTGTATGATATTTAAATAAATTGTTAATCCAAAATATGTTGCTTGGTGAGATTTAGGCATTAAAAATGACTTCCTTAGGGTCAGTCATTAAAAATAATAGAAAAAGATCACATTTTGTAAAATACACAGCATTTGCCTCATCTTTGAAAGCTTTGTTTTCAGGTTTGCCATGATGACACATTCCTTCTTTCCAAAACACTGAAAAAAATGTATTTCGTACTCACAGATATGAAGAAATGTAACATTTCGTGTCAATGAAAGCAGACTTTTGCTGAGAACTCGTGTTTGTGAAATAGACTAGGGTATATATTGATAGAAGGACCAAATTTGTTGTTATTACACATGAATTAAATGTAAAAATCAAAGAAGCAAATTTACATATGCTATTTTAATAAAAACAAATGTTTTTTTCTTGTCCTACTTCATCTTTTTCGATTCTCTGTGGTTGATCAGATTTGTGACAGGATTAATTTGTATTACAGGAGATTGCAGCCCACATTATTAAATATTTTCTGGAGTTTTACACAAAAGATTTTAAAGAATATCCAGTAGAGGGATTTTGTGTTATTCCACTGCTGCAGGCATTACAGGGCACAGATTTTCCTTTCAAATTCTGAAACTTAAACAAAAGTTGTAGCTGATATTTTAAAAGAAAATAGTGCAAGTTGCCTTTTAAACCTTAAAATTGAAACGATTTAATGGATGAACCACTTCTAATCAGATCCAAGGATTTGTAGTGTTTTTTTCCCTGCATTAGAAGATCCCAGTTTAGTCCCGATCTTTAGTTAAAACCTGTAAATATGTCAAATATTTAAAATTTTACACTTAAAAAATTTATCCTTCAGTCATCTTTACTCATCTTTTTAAATTCTGTTTAAAAACTGTTTAAATGCTCAAAAACTTTCTGGATCATCTTCAAAACTTTAAATTTAACGTTTACAGTGATTCTGAAAAACACTGTGATCTTTTAAGGCTTCAGTCCAGAGTCTTTTCATTATTTTACATAAAACTTATTAAACTTATTCGGCTCCTCTGCGTTTAAAATCGAAGACGAGTGATTTGTTTATCGTGTCGTTTGCCAGTGTGCAGCATGCATGTGCGTGTGTGAATTCACCATCCACTGAGACAAAAGTCCAGAGGCTACAGGGCTCGAAGGAAAGCAAAAAAAAAAAAAAAGACAGAAAAGAAATCTAAACCTCTGCTTTTCCCTTGTGATTTCGCCCAGCCTGACCTATTTTGCGCAGAGTATCTCATAACCGGAGAGTTTAGGACTGTTTAATGCTAGGTGACACAGCAGTGTCCTGCAGTCTTTTCTTTCTTAATCCCTGGCATCTTCGGTAAAAGATCTCTCGGAAGAAACAGCGCTCGTTTCTGGCATCCAGCTGCCGGAGGGAAGGGGAGATTGTCAGGGCGCATTTCTTCCCTGCTCGCCAGCTATTCCTCCGGAGAGCTGTGTGTGTTTGTGTGTCTGTCTATGTGTGTGTGTTTGTGGGTAAATCTCCCCCTGTTTTGTTGGCAGGTTAGGTAAACTGAGGGGATGAAGAAAGAGAGGTGGCAGCTTTCCCCCTCCTTGGAGAACAATTCCACCTTAAGCTCTTTCTGGAAATTACAGGAATGTTTCTCTTGTACTGCTCTTGTCACCTTGCCTCCAACATGGCCGCAAACAAGCTGCAGTGAAACTCACTGATGCGTTTGCTCCAGAGCAGTGGAGGAAGGAGGAAGAAAAGGAGGAGGAGGATGCCCGGCGGGTTGGTGTTTCGTGTCATCCTCTGATAGCGGGTTTTGTTTGGCCGGAGGTGGTTTGTGCAAAGGGATGTTGAACGCGAGGCTGACTGCGAGTCCGGTAATCTCGCTGACCTCCCTGCCCAACCGCCGAGGAGGAAACAGTGTGAGGCTGAGGTTTTCCTCTCTCTGCTGGTCATTTGGCGAAGCTGGGACACACCGGAATCCATATTTTACCCTCTAAACTCTGTGTTTAGAGTTAAATGGTCACTCAGGATCATAAAATAAAAATCTCCCAAAAACAACTAATTAATGTACTTTAGTGGAAGCATTTTATGTCATTTTTTGGTCGTTTTGGTGAAACCTAAGAGTAGTGCCATTTAAGATATTTAATGAAGGCCTTGTGCAAATTATGGTCATTCCAAAAAGTCAGATCTCTGAAAACACCAAGATGGTGAAAAATGCTCAACTCAGTGGGTGACGTCATACTGGTTGCACCCATCTTTACAATGCTAGAATGACCCAGAGACATACAGTAGCCTCATAAATACTCAAATACTGGAAAAGACTAGAATGAAAGAATCTGTGAAAGCCAACTCAAATATAGTAAAGAGAAACAAAAAAAATAGTTGTAGCAGCTTCTGCAGTACCAATTGCTTACTCTAAAACTGCAATGCAATTACAGTAACCACTCTTCAGTGCAGTTAGTGAAGATATCAGCTCAGACAGCAAGTTTGTTACATCTGACTATAATGTAGAAGCTCTGAGATTTACTGCTTTACCTAAGATGGCTTACATGTAGTTTTTGGAGTGTACACCCAGCTTGATTTCATTATAAGGACAGAAACAATGTCTCAGTTACACTAGTGTAAAGAGAAGAATGGCACTTTCTCCTATGACTAAGAAAAACTGGTGGTTGTCTAGTGATTCCCTGTATTTCAATCAGTCAGTCAGGGGTGGGGGTGATTCAAATACAGTCAGGGTAAAAAGTACACCCTCTTTGAATTCTAAGACTTTACAGTTACAGGTTAACAGACAACAAGTATTCGAGAACACCAAAGTGAAGATCTCTGAACACATTTTACCGAAAACCACACAGCATGTCAGGACAAACACCTCATAACAGCAGTTAAGCATGGTGGTGACCTGGGTCGTGCAGCAGGACAATGATCTGAAGCACAGCAGAAAATCTATAACAGAATGGCCAAAAGGAGAAGAATTAAGATAATGTAATGGCCCAGGCAGAGTCCAGACCTCAACCTGACTGAAATGCTGAGGTGGGCCCTTAAGAGAGCTGTGCATGAACCTCAATGGACCGAAGCAATGCTGTAAAAAAGAGTTCCTCCACATCAATGTGAGACTGATAAAGTCATACAGAAACTGATTACTACAAGTTGCTCCTGCTAACGGTGGTTCTGCAAGCTCCTGAATCACAGGATTAAGGATGGGAATCAAAAACAAGAACCGGTTTCCACTGTTTCAGTTCCTTGGAATTGTTTGCCATTTTTGCAAACGATTCCTTTATTGATTAAAGTCGTCCCGAATGACGTCACCACGTTGCGGAGCGTCATTTACCTGGCAGGAAACACGGCGCCTAAATGGCTCAAACGCTCGAAAGTTTGATTATACTTTACGAGAACGGATGACAACAGGGCAACTTGCAATACTTGCAAAGTAGATATTTAATTAAAGGGAGGAAACACTACGAATATGCAAAAGCATTTGCTCACAAAACACACGATAACCTTAAATTCTTTTTAATTCCGCTCCGGACTCGTGAATCTCAACCCAGCAGCAGCGGTAACGTTTGAACATGCTCTCCTGTTAATGCAGCAGGTAAATAATCAACTAACAGTGCATATTATGTTAGCGCGATCTGCCTTATTACAAAACCTGCCATTACTGTGCATTTAGGTGACCATGATGAGAGAGACAGACAGAGTCAAAGGCTGCCACAGCAGAAGCCCCCGATTGTCGGTAAGTGAATGTGTTTAATTGTAGGCAAGGACATTACTGGATATTCTTGTGTTATTGGTACAGAATAATTTATGTTATACTTTGTTATTGCTACAGAAGAACATTTTATTAATATTTTACATTTACAATTTTTTTTCCTGGGGTCCCTGTGACACCCCATTGAAGAGCTGTAGGCTGTGGATCTCTTAAGATCTCACTGTTGGGTTTGTAAGGCCACGTTACTCCTAAATTTCTATCTTGTTCAAAGAGAAGATATAAAACAAAGTTCTAAGCTAATCGACCTATGTGTTCTCCTTTTTAAAAAAGAATCGATAAAGAATCAAATTGTTAAACCGAATCAAAAATGGAATCGGAATCGTGAAAATCTTATCAATTCCCATCCCTACAGAGGATGTACTTATTTTTTCATATTATTCTGCTTTTTGACTTAATTTTATTCATCTGAAATGTGCATTTAAATATTTTTAACCTCCTAGGACCACATTTTGGGTTATTTAGACCAAAATACTCAATTTTGCTCTACAAGGGCCTGATATCCTTTTACGAGGACATTATATTGCTACTGTTCTATCAAAATTTTAAACGAATATCCTCATATGTGGCTCTTATTTTTCTTAAAAACAAAAATAAGGTAAAAAAAAAAATCTGGTAATTCTTTGTTAATATCAAAGAGAAATTAAAAATGCATGCTGTTGAAGAGTTCGGGTCCTAGGAGGTAAAATTTTGTGAGAAACACATTTATTATGTCCTGACACATAAAACCTTAGAATTGACAGAGGCTGTATTTTGTTTTTGCCGCGACCGTAGTTCTGGCAACCAACTTGGACAAACAGAAGTTGAGGATGTCACTTTTGATCGCAAGGTGATTGCAAAGGTGACCTGATGCAAGGCAACCATGTCTCTAAATAAACTCAGATTAACTGCAATCACTCTGAGACAGATTAGGAAAGGTTTGCAAATTCCATTTGATTTATAAACAGGCAGATTGCCAGCATGTTGCTGCATCAGTAAATGCAGTTAATCTTCAAGGGCCTTGGCTCAGCTGGCTGTATTCTGGTTATCAGTCAGTGATAATGTGAATTTCTCTGTAGTATGACTTTTTGTGTATGTAGATGTCAGTTTTACCGATTTATTACAGTAAATCGCTGTTTTATTATAGATTGCATGTTATTGCAGAAAAACCGACAGGAGACTCACTCCATCTTTTTGCCATTTTAACAACATATTGATACAACAAGGGTGCTTTGAAGATGTGAAGATGTGGTCCCCATCTTCAAGAAATTAGAATTTATTCCACACAATTACGGTCTCCAGGCACTGTTTTCCATATTGGAGCTGTAGCATAAAATGCAGAGGAAACCAGCTAAAAAGTCAGTGATGTTGGGTGCATTTAGGTGCTCCTCCACAGTGGAAATCACACTCAAGAGCAGCAGAGGAACTCGTCTTTCTGCAACAGTAGATAAGGACGAGGTCGACCCCCCTCATACGTTCCATCTACAAGGAAACTGGGCATCCAGGAAGTCCAGAGTTTTCCCCAATCAAAAGTTCCATTAACCTGGAGCACCGGGAGCTAATTGAGAGCGGGAGAGGGTGAGATCTATCACGGCGTCATTTGAGCCACAACGCCCGCTGACTTGCCGGCGTCAGTGGACGTCACACGGTGACACATCTGACATATTTGTAATTATCTGGGATAATAAGAAATGGAATACAGCAACAAAAACAAGCGAGCGGATAGATTTGGCTGGGACTCCGAGTAAAAGACAATGAACAGGAAGATTTCTCCAGCCTTTGATAACCGAGATCATGTTTTAAGCATTAGGAGACGCATAAGAAGTGGAGGGGGAAAAATCCACAAATCTGCATTACTGTTTTGAAGATTTATGAATCTCAACTTCACACGTGCTCTTGGTGGAGGGAGATCACGGGTTCATTATGTTTCGCACCATTTTCTGATGGTCGTGTCTGTCTTATCTCTTTGAGAGGGTGAAAGATATTCTAATCTGTCGCCCCAATAGCCTTAAGCCCTAGTACGGCGAGTGGGCCAACTTTTGTTCCACATAATCCCTCCACCCCAGCGAGGGGAGGTCATGTTTGTCAAAATGTGGTGAAGTGAACATGGAATATTTTCCTTCCACCTCCTCCTCCTCTTTCTTCTTCTTCTCTGGCTTAATTTGGAATTAAAAATGCATGCGATTTTGAACTTTAGATCTCCAGAGTGAGCTGTAAACAAGTATGAAATTAAGTGTCTTTTGAAATGCTGTGGCAGGGACGTGGATCGAATTGAGAGCCGCACATTATTGCGGGTGACCAGAGTGGCCTCTAGAGTCAAATAGCTCAGGATGCTGACTAAAACAAAGAGGACCACAGGATCAGCTCTGTGACAAATGCAAAAGAAAAATATGGATTTTTAACTTTCACATCTCCTATCCTGCGAGTCTGATTATGACATCAACTTCTTAAGTCAGTTCGATGTTCCTTAAAGATTGTATGATTGCTCTGCATCAGAAGTGGAAAGTAACAAAGTGCAAATACTTTGTTGCTGTACTTAGAATTTTGGAGTATCTGTACTTCTGTATAAGTATTTATGTTATTTTTTTACTTCCTACATTTCCACATAAATATCTGTACTTTCTACTTGTCACACCTTAAAACGGGCTTGTTACTTTAGATTTACACATCTGAGGGACATTTTTATTTCAAATCACTGCGCATCTTCAAACATCAAACTGATCTGAGCCTAAATGGAGGCATGTATAGTGCTATGTTCAGGAGTTAAAGTGGACCTAATTGAGTGTGGATGTCCATAGGTTGTGGTCGTGGTACGTTAGCATCTAGCGCTATAGAAGAGGAGCATGCAGAAAAGGAGCAACGTTTTTAAGTGGCATGTAATTTCAAATGTTTCTGTCAGCTCAACAAATATCAGCGAGCACACAAACTGTTTGCGTGACTGCTATCTCAAGGTGCAGCAGTTGTATTTCACAGAGACAGAAAAGAATGAGCGCTTACTTCACTCAGAGATGGAGAAAGATAAGAAAGGACAGGAAGGAAGAAGAAAGGTTATAATTAAAGGCAAAGGCTGCTCAGGGACATTTGATAAATGGACATTTGATGCTTACATGTAATGTCCTCATTTTTAAAATCAGATATTTAAGGAATATATGATGTGAAGTTGTGAAACGTCCTGCTAAACAAACAAGGTCTATACTTGCGGTATTAAAATACAGTTTAGTGGAGGATAGAAATTATTGTGAGCTGTGATTCTTACCACCCACGTTAAACCCAGACTGTACTGATTTTTTCTGTTTAGGTGTGCAGACAAAGTGGGAAAAAAATACTCATATTACTTTACTTCCAATATTAATGTAGCCAGGACCTGGGAGATACAACTGGCCTTTCAGATGATCCATCTGCTGTTCAGTGAAGCCCCATCAGAAATGGTCTTAGTGGAAGAGTGTCTTTCAGGAAGCTGTTTTTAAGGAGCTGAAACAGGGAGAAAAGGCTGAGGTATGGAAACAAATACTGGTTTTATGAAGTGATGACTAAAGATTTGACATTTTATTTGCTTTAAATTGTCATCAATATGTTCGGAGGCAATCAGGAGACAGTGAGTGTCTATAGCCATCTGTAAAACATGGTGGAGGCTCTGTCATGGGCTGCATTTCAGTGAATGGTGTTGGAGATCTTGTCAAACCTGATGAATTGTGAATGCAGAAAAGTACCATCAGATTTTGATTCACCATCCAATACCATCTGAAAAGCATCTGATTGGCAGCGGCTTAATTTTTTATCATGGCAATGATCCCAAACACACTGCCAAAGCAGTAAAATCATACCTAGATAGAAAAACACACAGTGGAACACTATCAGTCATGGATTGGCCTCCCCAGAGCCCGGACCTCAACACTACTGAAGCAGTGTGGGATCATGTTGACAGAGAACAGAACAAAAGGCAGAAACATCCAAAGAAGAGCTTTGAATGTCCTTCAAGAAGCCTGCAGAACTATTCCTGAAGACGACTTAATTGGAGATTATGTATCTGAATTTCAGGAGCGTGACCACGCCTCTAAACACGCTCCTTCTGGTTGCGATCTATATAGGTTCCCCCCAGTTCTGCAACTGTTCATTCTCGTTTACGTGCCCCACCCTCCCTCCCTCCTTGTTCTCAATTCTTTAACTTCTTCACTTCTATTTAGTACATGGGGATCT
Source organism: Haplochromis burtoni (assembly GCF_018398535.1). Lineage (NCBI taxonomy): Eukaryota > Metazoa > Chordata > Actinopteri > Cichliformes > Cichlidae > Haplochromis > Haplochromis burtoni. Next base: position 1,559,221 of record NW_024582400.1, read on the forward strand.
GCCCGGCCCGGGAGCCGTCGCCAGTCCCCAACCAAGCCTCCGTCTCCATCTCCACCACCAGCGTCTAGATTCCGGCGGTCCTGCCCAAATCCCTGTCATTCAGAATTCAGAATTTAATTCAGTATATCAATAAATCATGTTCAACTCCTTATTGAAATCGCTTCACCTATTCCATATTTTCCTAGCAACATATAAAGAAATGAGGGATTGGCTCCATCATTGTTTTTGACATATTTAACTCATGATTAAAGTCATTAGTATTTTACTAATCTGTTCATAATGGCATCATTGCTTCTGGACACATTTTGATTTCATTGGTTTATTGAGTTATTACAAAATTTGCCAACAAACAGTTGTTGTGATCCATTGGATGCATCTCAGGCACTGCTATTAAAACTTAACCCACCATGTTGGAAACTTGGAGCACTGGCCCATGTTTATTATTCAGTATAGCCTGATGTTCATGCACATCAGTAAACTGCAAAACTAAGTCAACCTTTTCAGCTGTGCTAAGAGATGAATACTTTACTCCAGTGACCCAGATCAAATAAAGTCTTTACTCAAAGACCAAAATGCACAAAATTATATGTAGATGTTGACTTCTTGCTTTCGTCATTTACACCTAAGAGCTGCTTTATCCGCTCGTTTCAGAGCTGCTTAAAATCTCCATTGCTAACATTTTCTTCTCTTTCCCCTCTCCGTCTCTCATAGTGCCCCAATATTTACATCTTTTTATGAGCTCCGCTGCTCTTTGCTCATTAACAGCAGCAACATTTGTCCCTCTTTAATAGCAGGTCGCGTGGAGGTCGTGCAGCACCTTAAGTAAAAGACGACAGATCCTGTTCTCCCTCAGGCCGCAGAGAGAGACTTGTTAAGCAAATCTGCATCGTAATAGGCGATTAGCATTCATTTCTGTGCCCTATTTATGCACAGTGAAGTAGCGCACTGGTGTAGCTCCCTACTGCTTCGGGTTTCTCAGGACTGTAAGAAAGCAAAAGGACTTTGAGAGGAGACAATACTTCCAACATCCAGATCTGCCTTAAGGAGTCACTCCACAATGATTTAAGGGATTCAAGGTGTCGAGTGGCTGTTAACCCTGATTAAATTGCATTTTTCAGAGTCTGCAGCCCCTCAGTCCTCACTCAGAGTGTGTCTGTGCTCTCTCAGCTCTCCTGCCAACAACACATGCCTGCAGCTGTGAGGAGTTTGACCTGCGATTACATTACATCTCAGGTATTCCAGCTCTGAAGCTCTCACTTTCACATCACTGCAGCAATAAAACACTCACGTGTTGGGAACGTATATGCATTTCCTACCTCTGTTCTGTTCATCCACTCCTTATAATAAATCTTCACCAGTGTTCACCTATCTGCGAGTCCTGTGTTTGGGTTCCTTCTTCCTCGCCTCCACACAACGCCTGACATCTGTGTTTATAACTTAGGTGGCAATTATTTGCAAACCTTGCCCTATCGGTTTGTAAGTCATTGAAGTTGGCCCAAGCTGGACTGCAGTTGTTTGGAGACAGCTGGGATCCTGTGCAACCACTGTGCAATCTAAAGTGGCCTTGCATGGTTCATCACCAGGCAACCACTGATTTTTACTACTTACAAGAAATATTTTTACTAGTTACAAGAAAGTTGCTGTCTCTGTCAGACACAAAGGCCTACATCTAGTAATTGCTGCCAACTAAAACACTTAGATTATCTGCAGTTAACAGCAAGTCAGATAATCCCTGAAAACGCTCCAAAAGGTGCAAACCCAGTGGACACGACATGTTAAATGACTTGGAGAATGTCCATTTCCAGGTGAATATGTACAGTTGTTATGAAGGGAGAACCCAAGTGTAGAGAAGTCATGCATGTAAATTTGGACACTTTAAGTTGACTCGTGTTTAGAGGCGGGTTCAAGTGGCCATGAGAGTTGTAGGATTTGCAGGTTTTAATGCTGTGGATTTTAGCATCAGCTTTCAGCTCTGAAGGTTAGCCCCTGGTTTTGGACTTTGAGTTTTGATGCTTCAACTTAAAGCAGAAAGTAAGCTGTACTGCAATTTTCCACATAAGAAATCAAGTGCTTTAAAGAAGGAAAGACTTCCCGGAAATGGAGGATATAAATAAAAATTCTAAAACAGTGGGCAAAAAGGGAACATACAACTTGAAACATATACCTTTAAAGGCTTGTAGAAGAAATGTGTGAATGTGTGCTGTATGAAACCTTAAGGTAGATAAGTGAGAGTCTTCTCCAGAGAACAGAACTGTAAACTAGGCTGTTGCTCCTTCAACATTAGGATCACTACCTATCACTAGGATACGAATTTTCCAGCTTTATAATTTCTGCAGTATCCTGGCTGTTTGTGTGTTTCTGGCACTTCACACACTTCTATTTTACTTGTACTTCCAACAGTTAGTCCAGCTCAGCATGCAGCTTATAAAACAATCCAAACTTTGCAACCTCAAGGTCGCAGAGGCCACGAGTTGGCCGAGCCGCCGCAGTCACTACAGTCATCTACTGGAGCGGCCGACAACTTGACCAGGGGAGCGACCCCCGGATGACGGATGGTGCGCGGCCGGAAACGAGCGCCTTTATCAGGTTGCATTATCCTCCACCAGCCGATCCAGACAGGCCAGATTTTTATCGAACTGTATTGGATTTAGTAATTTCCTTTTCCAAGATGAATGGATGGAGATACTGAGAGGAGAGGGGGTGGGGGTTATTGTCTACAACCCCGGGGTGATTATTACTTATGATCCATTTAGTATTTCAGGCTTGTCCCAACACATGCTGGTTATAACTCTCGGGCCACCTTTCTGAGAACGCTTTGATACCAGGAGGCTGTTTAACACTATGCAGTGTTGCTTGGGAAAGGATCAGCAAGAAATGACAACATTTAGTGAAATGTGCAGATTAGGTCAGTGTAAGCCATGTGAACACTTCATTTCAAATTTAGATAACAGGACAGAGATGATCTTTTTCAAGTGGGTGAAAACTGAAGAAATTGGACTTCTAATGTCTCCAAAAGTGAGCCAACGCCATAGACTCCCATGTTAAATTTGTCCAACTTTACAGGAAAAATAAACATGTTTACAGCCTGTGTTAGTTCCCCCTTTATCACAACTGTAAAGTGGGTGAGTCTTTTACAGGTTTCTGTCCTCCCTGAACTTGCGTGGATACTCGAGCTTCATCTCACAGTCCTAAGTTCGTGGGGTTAGTTTAAGACTGGAGACCTGTCCAGGTGTATTCCACCTCCTGCCTTATGGCAGCTGGGATAGCCTCAAGCCCAGCCCTGGCAGCCTTAATTAGGTGAGAAGATGTCTGGGTAGAACTTTAAGTCCAAGAATCTCAAAAACACTGAGTTTAAAATCCTCAAAACACCGGATAAACAAAGAAACTGGCTTAAGATATCCAGAAGTGGACTTTACTAAGAAAAGTCCTCAAGTCTCTCCACTGATGCTTGCTCTGTTATTTATTATATATATTTAGCATGATGCGATCACACATTTAATAAACTGGTCCTGGCCTCTGGGCCCTGTTTTGCCCATGTGTGATCTATGATATAATAATAATAAATACCTACATTTAAAGGAGCTGACCCTATGTTTGGCATTGATTTACACCCTGTGTTGCATACTTTGTACTGAGGTAGTTTCTGCTGCTGAGGATACAAAAAAACTCCTTTATTTCTTCTCTTGGACTCTATATTTAGAAAGCCACACGTGCAGACAAACAGAAATCGTGGTATCTGTTCATTTTACCGCTGAGGCCTTTTTCAAGCTGCCAGCAAGGCCTCTCCATAAACTCACAGTGTCATTAGACGCTTTGGATTAAAGTGTTCACCAAACGGCATATGTTACGTTCCCCCCTCCTCTGTCTCTCTGTATCTGTGTGTATAAATCCCACGGCTGTGAGCACACGGATGGGGAGGAGTGGGGGTAAAACACCTTACGCTGATGAAAGCTGTGTCAGGTAATTTCACACTCTCACACGCGTGCAGTCATGTCGGCCTCCCCCAAGCTAACTCATTACCTGCCTCAGCCGCCGGGTGCTTGCAGGATGCACCTTCTGGAGACGCTGGCGTTAAACAAGCTGCGCAGGTGGATGGTTGGGTGGGTGGATTGGGGGGGGGGTTGGTTTGGTTGTCACAGGGTAGGGGAGGGTTTATTGTGGAAAATGCCGCCTGAGGGGCTTTTGAGTGGTGAAAACCCAGAAAAGAGCCACTCTGACAGACCTGAGGATTCTCAAATGGAGGGTAAGCCATCGAGGCAGCCACGCTCACCTTGTAGCAACCAGGACGATGGGAACGAGACCGGTGTTGAGCAGGGTCGAGGTTCACCTTTTGCAGCGACAGTATGGAGGGGAGAAATCAAGGTCCGGGGCCCCGCCAGCTGTCTTTCTCCTGACAAACAGCTCCCTCCTCCAGCAGCACTGCCACCCTTACAACCTCCCTGCCACGCGGGAGCTGTCAAGAGGAGGTGGGGGGGACCGGACCTGCCAGCATGCATCTGGCTGACAGGCGACTGTGAAGGTGCACTGCGAGCGCACGTCACAATCAATAACCCCTGCTGAGAGCGATGGACCGAGGGGGTGTACATGCTCCCACCACCTCTCTGTGTGTTTTTATTTTCGTACAGAGAGGGCGGAGGCGGTGACTTGTCACCTAACCTAACAACACATGCTCGCTCCGGGTGTTCGGGAGTTTGTTTTGAGAAAATACATATGCACCGTGTGCAGGCGTGCATGCATGCATGAAGAGCGAGTTTTGGAGGTGTGATACTTGATGTGATAAACTGTAGGTCAGCGTTTGGGGGAGAGGGAGGCGGGGATGTAGGGAACAAGCAGAGGAATGAAAGGTGGTAGGTCTGCGTCCAAAGAATTCATTTTTTAAAAAGGAATTAAGGTCCTCCTCTGGGAATGAAAGGTAAAAAGTGAAGAATTATATGATTATAAAAAACTGAAAACATTCTACACTATTTATTTTAAAGTTTTAGGCCTCAAAACTATTCAAGGTAGCCAGGAAGGAAATATTACCATGTGGTTGATGCAGGGTCAGTCCAAAATGAAACTAGCAAATTTGTAGAACATTTTCTGCTCGACAGTCTCCAATTTGCATAAAATCTGCATAAAATTCAATGCATGCATATGAAATTTCAGCTTCATATATCAATTAATTTTCTTTTTTTTCTCTTTAAATAAATAATGGGTAAAAATTTGTTTGTTTTGTTTGTTTGTTTTTTTCGGACATTAATATCTGAGGTGACATGATATGACGATCTCACAAACTAATTAACAATCAAATCTGACATTTTCACTGCTTTTTTTTTTAATCATGAAAATAAATTAGGAGCTCTAGTATATTAAAAATTTGACTATTGTCTGGTTAAACTATAGAAAATTTGACCCATCCTGTAAAGTCTAGTATTGGCACACACAATAACAAAAACCTGCACACTGCAAAAGACAACAAGTGATAATTAGTGAATGGTATATAGGCGAGTTACACAATAATGCAAAATAAAACACGTGGAATACAATTCCAGATGAAAATTTTAGTAAAATAAAATTTTTATTAAACTTCCAAACTGAATTGAGCAACTGTGACACTCAATCAATAAATGAACCGATGGTCTAATGAGAAATGAACAAAATTCTGGAGTTTTCAGAAAATAATTTTATTAAATATATGCCATATTTTCATTTCCAAGACCTACTGCCGTGGAGTGGTTCACGGGTTCAGATTAAGTTTAAAATATAAAATTTTTTTCTCTCAACTTCTAGAACTGTCTTGGCACTTCCAGGCTCCCATACAAACCGCCTTTTTACGCTGCAGTGAATTGATTTCTTGGCTAAACCTGTGAGTATATGTCATTTTTCCACATTAGGCTGTTAACGCAGGCCCGCACCTGCATAGAAACCCAAACTCACTACAGCTTTCAGGTTTATCAAGGTGACAGTAAGCCGATTTTGTTTGCACGCGTGATTATTAAACTGAATATGTCTCAGGCGGGAGGAGGGTGATCGGTTGCTTCGACACTTACAGTCAACAGCCCGAGCCGTGGCTAACACCCTGAAAGATCCGTTACGATTCCTTCCCAGAAAAAGGGCAGCAGAAGAAGACCGAGACGAGGAATTCCTGGCACATCCACAGAGCCGTAAACAGATATAACAAGTTCCCTCCATCGTAAGATGAGAGAATGTCAATGGGGCCTGACACAGAGACACCCGACCGCCGATTAATCGATAGCTGACATTACACCTCAGCTTGTCAAGCCTCTTCAGCTGAGAGTATTAAAGTTTTGCATTACAAATGAGGTCCTGCTGCTGCTCCTGGATTTCCCCCCTCCTCTCTCCTCCGCCTCCCCTGATAAGTCATGTTTACCAGTGCTGCTTATATTTTGAAGAGTAATTATCCAGTCACATCAAACCTTAATGAACCTCATTTCACTAGCAGCGAGCAAAATTAAGAGGTTTTTCTAATATATATATATATATATATACATATTTTTAGCAAGTGAAATCTAATTTTCTGACAATTCAAGGAAAACTGGGGCTAATTACACTGGTTCTGCTGCCGTGTTCGAGCCACAAAAAGCCAATTTATATGGGGAACATGTGCTATTCTGCAAGATGGAGATGGCTGGTCATGGCTTTTGGACGTGTCATGTCGTATTTAAGTCGACAGTGTCCTCCTCCTTAAGGTTTTCTAAGCGCTGACAGATTTTCCAACTGGGCAAATTACCCGGCTTTGATACCTCGCTCATCTTCTAAAGCCAATCAGAACATGTTTACCATTGCTACCAGAGAAGGAAAGAAGTTTTATCATCTGTGTGTGTGTGTTTTAAAAATCTCGCCTGTGATGTGGCCCCGTCGCTACAAGAAAAAGGGGAGGGGGCGGCACCCTTGTGCCTTTAATGAAGCGCTGAGCAATTATCAAACCTTCCCCCACCTACTGATTGCCGCTGTCGTGAGGGGTCGGCCAGCAAGATGCAGGCTTTTTAAGTCACATTTTTACGCTCTGGTTCGTTATGGGGACCAGGCACGATGAAAGCACTTGTCAGGATGTCACCCCTCGGCCTGAGCTTGTTGGGGTTAAACGTGGCCTTAAAGGTCCAAATATCCTTATCATGAATATAGAAACGTGGGGAATGAGGGAAAAATTTGGAGCTTCCACCTGCAGATGTATGGCATTCATTCCTTTGAATTTTTCTTCCAAGTGGTGTTGAGCAATAGTTCTCCAGGCTTTCTGAAGGTCATCAGGAGTTTTTCTTTGGACATCAACTGCTTTTTCAGTCATTTTCATTCAGAGGAATGCTTATTGTGTTTGTTGGGCCATTTAACACTGACCTGTGAATGATTCAAGCATAACAAAAGACTCCCAACTCAAGGGATGAACAGGTGCTGTCTCTACATATAGCAGAAAACTTAGCAAAGAACCAATTTGTTCCCAATTCTTTAGTTAAATCTACAAAAATAAAGCCAAAGACAGAAGTGTGACAGACATAAAAAAGTATTTTTTCATCAACTAAGAGCTGTTAGCTGAGAACTTTGAATATCTCAGCATGGTGTGCAGTGTGTCCTTAAAAGAATCTGAGGAAACCGGACAAGCAGAGGGTAAAAAAGAAGTAGCAACGATTTTCTGATCAGGAAATGACCTTTTTCTACAGAAATTCAACCACTGTATGACTTATAGAGGTTTCACGTTGAATACAAGTATGTTAAAATTCTAATCTAAAATCTTTTTCACAGCGTCCTCCTTAATAATTATACAGTTAGATGTGGACTGCTGTAGCTGTACGGCCTGTGCAGGTAAAGGGATTACTGTTTTAGTCCTTTGCGTCAGACTTTCATTTGGTGCTAATTTATTCACAAACATTTCAAGTATTTGATAAATGAAGGGTGCTTTACCCTTGGCTCTCCCATTCAGGCATGCTGATAAAGTCTGTGGGTGTATATCACAGACATTAGGTGAGAGGTGGGGCATGCCCGATTTACCGTCACATTAACACCTTGATGTGACGAGTCTAATGAATCGCAATTTAACTTGTGGAGCAGTTCTCTGGACAGGTTCAACCCCAGAATCTTCTTGCTGTGATGAAACTGATGCACCAATGTTCTACCCGGCTATTTATTTTACTGGCTAATTCATGTAACTAATCTCACGACGCCATCAAGTTAGTCATTCAACAGTCAGCGCTTCTGTGAACGAAAAGCACACAGATGAAAGTGTCTAATCTCGAGGGACTGACTGGTTGCCTGTTGTTTCTCATGTTTGTCTGCAAATACTCACCTACTACTAAAAAAAAGGGTGACACAAATTCATCATCACTTCTATCCAAAAACTAGTCATTTCTTTCTAGACATCTAGAGAAGCTGAATTTTTGAGGATCCAGCTTGAACAGCGACAAAAAACATTTTCTGTTGAGATATTATTCTTTGTGTGTCTTTCTTCAGATGACAGAAGAACTGAAAATTTAGCAGCTGAAGGACCATATCCATATTTATCATCTGGCTTTAGAGCTTTACTGCTAACAAGACGAATGCACAAAAAGCAACACCCATTTCAGAGTTTAAGGTTTGAGTAAGTTAAAGTCATACAGGGCTGTGACATGGGTTTGGGTTCAGATGTGTGCGCTGCGTAATGACTGCTTGAACCTACTGAAGGAAATCCATCTGCGCACTGGTGTCTGTGAGGGTGAGAAGTTTGTTTGGGTCTGAACGGCATGAGCCACACATCAAGGCAAGAGGAGGGTGATCGAGTTGCAGAGTCGGAGACAGTGTGCGTGCATTCGGCGGGATCCCACACACACATTCATCCCGCTGGAAATGTTTAAATCTGCGGACGTGGAGGAGAAAAAAGGAAACTTGTTGAAACGGTGAAATCCATCCAGGATACTCGAGCCGTTCCCTCGGTGTGTGGACTTCTCCTTCACGGCCTGACCGAGGCAATAAAACTCTGACTCAATCTCGTGAAATATGCAGCAGTGCCGCTGTGGTCCGCTGCTCCACTTCCAAACACATCAGCCCCGTATTGTTACAGCTCTCTGTTTACCTTCAGGCCCCGACGCTCTTCATTTTTGCATCGCCACCTGTCACCGAGCTCTCATTTATAACACGAGCGGGCTCCTTGGCCTTCCAAACAATGCCAGAACTGTGAAACTTTCTGTTATATTTATACCAAAAAGAAATATAAATATTTGAACTAGCCTTTAATGGGGGGTTTTGCGCATTCCATCATATCGTACACAACCTCAATTGTTACCTTGGACGAATGGTCGGGTTGTATTTACTTTGGGGTCTTGTGAGTGATATCCGCATCGATGCTGTTTGCCATATTAGTGAGCTAAGACCTGAGGCTCTCCAGCTGAACTATTGCGGCTGTGTACACAATTTAGACAAAAACCTTGTTTATACTGCAAAAGAGGTGTATTTTGTAAGCCCTGCTGTATATTTAATTGTGAAATATTTCCTGTGACCAGCCGGTGTGTCCTGATGGCCTAATATAACCCAGAATGCACCTTCAGCTGTGGGAATCACAGCATTTGGTATCATTTAGTTAAGTTTGTAAGCACTTCTTTTTATATTATTAATAGGTCCTACCAGTGTAGAATTTGTAAGACTGATACCGATGTCGATATTTGTTATAAATCTGTTATAAAACAGATACATTGGCCGATCTTATATAAACAAAACAGACTTTAGTTGTGTGTAATGTTTTGTAAGATGGCCTACGTTAGAATACATTTTATTGTAGTGCCCCAACAAATTGTGGATTACTTGTTTATGTGCGGCCCAACTGTGAGCGGATTGGCTGGTTTTTGTCTTCCTAACATGCGTTGGCAGCAGAGAAGTTGCAGAGTGCCCTCTGGAGGACAAACTATCCAATATCAACACTCATGACATGATTGAAGAGTGTTTCTCCCATCTGTGTTTTGCTTTTTAAATTTTAATTTATCATGCCAATACACCAGCAAACAGCCAATCTTGATATATATCTAATATCATAATATATCTGTAGACACGCTTTTAGGGTATTTTGATTCTGCAGAAAACAAATCACTTTTAAAAATTATTTGTGCCAAAATACTTAAAACTAAATAACTTTTTGTCACATCTTCTCATGCCTTGGTTTGGGTTAGGAAAATATCGTCTTTATGACCCCCAGAATCCATTTGTCTGAGTCGTGTTACTCATAGACATCATAAAAGATGGACTTAGTCACCAAATACATCTTGTTTTGATCACTTATATTGAAGCTTTAAGGTTAGCATTTTGCTATTTTTGTGTTGTTGTTTTTTTTAAATAATTGCATGAGTGTTAAGTTATCAACTAAGAGTAGCTGTTTTGGTCTGAGTTGCAGGGGCAGAGAGGCCCAGATCTCCTTCTACAGTTGTAGATTCTGGGGGTGACACTATTCACCCCATTGCCTGTCCAAAGGCAGCTGAGAGCAACTGAGAGACATAGCATGTGCTCCATGCGTTATAGGATGTTATCCCAGTTGGACATGACAGAAACAACTCACCAAGCAGGCATCCAGAAGCAGTGTTGGTCAAGTTACTTGAAAAAAGTAATCAGTAACTAATTCTACTTTTTCTACATAATCCATCATACAAAATGTAATCAAATGGAAAAGTCCCTTT
>NW_024582400.1:1570290-1584028 GCF_018398535.1 Haplochromis burtoni
AATCCATTGTTGATCTGCACACAGCTGTTGTCACTAACTGTGCACTCGCTTACGTCACTGTCGTGAGACATTCTCGCAAAGAATCACGGTTTTAGTAACGCAGTAACACAACGTTCCTACGGGAAAGTAAATGGTAATCTAATTACCGTTTTTGCAATAGTAATCCCTTGCTTTACTCGTTACTTGAAAAAGTAATCAGATTACAGTAACGCGTTACTGCCCATCTCTGTCCAGAAGGCATCGAAGGCACATCCTGGACTCTGAGCTCGGTACCCTATCTCTGAGTGAGACTCCATACACCCATCAGAGGAAGCTTGTTTCTGCTGCTTGTGTCTGCAATCTCTTGGCCGTAGTTGAGGGTGCCAGTAAATCCACAGCTTTACTTTCACACTCAGCCACACTCTCTTTACCACAGCAGACTGGTGCAACATCCTCATCACAGCAGATGCTGCAAACATCTGTCTGTCATCCTCCCTGTGGTAACTGACCTGCAGATATTGTCCAAAAAGACTCCAGATACTGAAGACGAGATTGGTTAAAGTAGCAGCGCCTGTAACACAAAAATGTATACTTACTGTACAGTTATCATCAAGGTGAAATCCATCCATAAAGACCAAAGATGGAGTTTATACAGTTGCTTGCTGATAAAGCCTATTCATATCTGACCACTTATATAAATAAGACTATATGGAAGCCTTAAAGCTGCATACAAAATGAATGCTGATTGTATTATTGTTGAGCTGCAGACTCATCCAGGTCCTGCAGAGATAAGAACTAGGATGAGTCCTGGGCCTGATCAAGGTCATACCCAGGCTACCTGGATGATGCTGGCACTGAAGGGGATGGAGATTTTAAACTTATCAACAAATATCATTAAACAACTCTTTTGTGCATGAAACAGCGTCAACAGTCCCCTCGTAGGCTGCTTTCTAACACAAAGTTAAACTTCTACAAGTCCGATATTGATCATTTTACAGCTTTTAATCTGCTTAAGAAACATCTTGTTAACATTGAGAGTCTTTAACAGTATGAATTGGTTTTGATGCTGACTGGCGTTGCAGTTCAGAGCTTCCAGCATCACTGTCCACGTGATGCTGCGGCCGTGACACCGTACTGTATCCCAGGCAGGATTTAGAGATCTTTGAAAAGAGGCAATTTCAGATTATCGTGGCCTGATCTGTGTGGATGTGTCGGCCCTGTCAGCTGCGCGTGGATACGAGCAGGACACACATGGTTTAGGAATGCACAGATGCCTCGCGTTGTCGTTAATCTCCCCGAGTGGCTCGCGTCTCGATGGCATCCATATGCAACTTTAATTTCAGCACTTCAAGCTGCACGGGAGGGGATAAAGATAGCTTTTGAAGATTGCTTTTCATGTTCATCTGAGCGTTTAAGTGTTGCAGAGAAGATCTGGACTGCTTTTTTTTTTTTCTTTTTTCCTCTTTTGTGAGGCAGGAGTTCGGCTTCTGCGAGACAGCTTGAAGCATCTGAAAATGGCAGCTTTAGCGGCAATTTCCTGGTATTGTCTCCACGCTAACGAGATAAACACTGTGTGTCAATCAGAGCGACTTCCAAAAGGTGTCGTATTTCAAGGTTGAGCTACATTTCGTGTGGTAACAGTGAGCAGTGGATGGTAATTTTGTGGAGAGAACTTGACTGAGCTGCCAGCTGTTTTTGGACATTTTTATTTTGGAGCGTGTTCTTTACCCTCCAATAAAATGCCCAACTTCAGTATTCCTCTCTCACATGAATATGCTTCGAACAAACAGCCCTAACATCCATGTTATACGATCCCCATTGTTAAATGTTCTCTTTTAACTTCCATCCAAATCAGCTCGCAGAGGGCCAGTGCTAAAAAGGATATGGAGCTTTCAGATGGCACCTAAGTGCTGTATCGCGTAACCGCCGAGCCTTTTTATGGATTAACAGTTTATTCCTTTTGCTGGAGCCACACCAAAGCGCCCTGGCCCTGTGTAAAATACACTGCTTTTGGTGAATTATGAGTGTGGCCTTCGTCCAAGTGCCTGCGGCCTTCCTGTTTATTTGTACGGCGGCGCAGGTCGGCGGCGAGGTGGGGTCCGACGGATCCAGCTGAGCATGTGTAAACACTCATCCTGGGAGCTGCGGTGAAAGTGGCTATTTTCCTCCGGCGAGGGGATTTTTTTTACTGCCCATTGTTTTTAACAGTGAATCGACCTCTTAAAAACATTGGACGCTCTCTCATGGCTCTCCTGTGGCCCAGAGAGTGCTTTGTATATGCCTATTGACAAAATATTTCTGTGTTATGGCATGTGTGTACTGTGACTCGTATAAACTAGAAAAGGAACACAAGTGCGCTGACGGGAACATCTCGCTCATTTTATGCAAGCGTTCCCTGGAAAATTCTGCGGACAACGAGCTTTTTAGAAAAAAAAACAAAAAAAAGACCTGTGTCTTGTTTCACTGGAAGCTCTCAGGCATGCTGATAAACCCCCTAACCTCGAGATATCATAATATGTCGAGTCCTGGCAATCACGGGACAAAAAATAAACATTTTCATTGACAAATGTGTGAAAATTGTTACTTTTTTTTCCCACAAAAGTCAGGTTTGCCTGACTTTTCTCCAGAACACAGGGTTATTGGTCCTCACTGATAATGATTTACACTCCCACAGCATTACCCTGTGGGAGGCAGGCAGGGCGCATCTGCAGTGTTTTTGCAACATTTCAGTAAAACTAATGCAAAAAGTCACAAGATTTCACAGATTATCACACTATTACCATTTGAATCACAAAAACCTGAAAAAAGTAGGTAGCTCAATATTATTGAATTATACAGGACACTGAACAAAGAAACCCAAACTGTTTTCAAGACATTTCTAGAATTGTCTTAAAATGCTTTGGACATGAACTGAAATAATTTGATTTTACTGGCAGATTTTGTCTCCTGATGTAATTAAATCAACTTCAAAGAGTCATTAAGTGTTATATTTTAAGGTAAATACCCTACAATAATAGAGAGAAACCCCTCAAAACAGATGACTCCCTATGAACAAATGCTTCATGACAGTGGGAAGGAAGAACTCTCTTTTTACAGGAAGAAATCTCTGTCAGAACCCAGCAGGGAGAGGCAGCTATCTCCCATTACCAGTGGATGGGGTGGAAGAAGGAGACAGGACAGAAGAAACAGTGTTGAAGAGAGCCACAGGCTAACCAATACGATCTGCTATGTGCAGCACTTGGTGACTGTGGGAAGGAAGAACCACCTTTTAACAGGAAGAATGTTGTTAAAAGGGGGATGAGAACATAGAGAAGAGGAAAAAAAGAGTTAAAGACATGCAGTACTGTCATATAAATGCATGGGATGTAAAAGAGGGGAGTAGAGAAGAAATGCTCAGTGCATCATGGGTAGTCTACCAGCAGATTGGTTGCCTGGGTCACCTGATCCAGCACTAACTACAAGCTTGATCAAACAGCTGTGTTGTGTGTAGTGACTGAAGACTCCTCCACATTGAAATGGAGCCGGTTGAGGTGACTCAAACATCTGACCAAGAAGCCTCCTGGGTGAGGTGTTTCATTCAGCTGGGAGGAGACCCAGAACATGCCAGAAAGATTACGTCTCTCAGCTAGCTGAGAGGATGTGGCCAGGATGGATGGATGAATAGTTTTAAGCTTAATCATAAAAGTAGAGAGGGTGTATGTCTCCTGACAACAAACTGGGTCCACTGGATTTATTGCAGGACTGAGGTATCATTATCAGTATCAGTGACATGACATTTATTTTGTGCTGTAACTGAACACAAACTGAGTGTTGAGGTGATGATGTTAGTGTGGGTTTCGTGAATCCATAGACACTTCCTCATTATGTTCTTTGACTCTGTTCTTTTATTGAAGGCAGAGTCAGTTCAACTACTATAAAGCTGAATTTTAAATCCTCACCTCTTACCTTTTTGTTTTTCGGACCCAAAATCAATCAGGAAATCTTTTATTACTAACTAATTGTTCTGGATGTGACTGTAAAGTGCAAAAATTAAGAGATTCATGCATTTTTCGGTTTCTTTTGCATAGACGCTGGGTTTTTCCAATGAGAAACTGTCATCTTATGTAACCAGCTCTGCCCATAAAACACGTCATCATCACTTACAAATACAGAAAATAAGTCTTGGCCTGGATATCTGTTCTCATTGGCTACATCAGAGGCCCCAAAGCATTGGACGTTGCTTCTTAGTCGTCAGATATTAGCAGATTTGCCCCAGATTTGGGTCTATTTGGATCATATTTGCACAAATAATAAAATTAAAGGACAAAATTAAAGACAAAACTGGTCTTTCGTAGTGTATCTGAGAGAAAGCTTTCACCATTTGTACAAAAAGACCTGCTGAGCTAAAACATGACCCATCATAAACCGAAGGATAAACGTACTTCAACCCCAAGCGTTCGTGGTACACAGTTGGACAGATGGGGGGACAAACACACTCGATCGTTGTCTGCATGTCAGTTTGAGCCCCGAGCATGATTGTGGGGACGTTTTTCAGGGTAACTTGTTTGTCTGTGAGGTGCAGCCGCCGCTGTTGTTTTTGTCAACATGATCCGGGTCATCCAAAGGCAAAAAAAACGTCAGTAGCATCAGAGGATTCACCGCAGCTCTGACTCAACAGCCGCACTCGCTGCGACATAACCGACATGACAACAACAATGATGACGGTTGTTACGGGGACCGAGTTCGGGGACAAGCTGGAGAAAAACACATCTGTAGGGTGGCGTTTGGGAGGAGGAGGAAGAGGAGGAGGTGGAGGGACGGACGGGCGGCTGTTTGAGTGTTGCCACTATGTGAAAGCTTCTCCGGGCTGCCCGTGCACTTTGACACCGGTATCCGAGTCCTGGAGGCCGTCAGGGAAAAGTGTGTTTGTTGCTGCTGAAGGGGTCTGGGAGCAGGATCCAAGCCAGGGGTCAGAGGGTTAGCTACATGTCCTAAAAGCAAACTGTAACCTACTTTCACCCCCCCACACACGCACACCGCACACAGAGCTCACCAATCAGACATCCTGCCATGGAGCCCACTCTTCATGTTCTGCATGTTTTGCAAAGTCAAAAGGCCACAAGACACAAGAGGTAGTTCAGCAAACTTTAGGGCATCTGCCAAAGTGCCCGTGAGTTCCCACAGTGCCGTTCGCTTTCAGTGTGGGTGGCTCAAATCCCTCAGCCCTGCAGTGTTGGAGTGATCTGCATAAATGCTGCTAAAGTATACATTTTACGCACAGAGAGGTGTCTCCATGCCATGGAAGTTTAATGCAGACTTTTAAGGGAAAAAAATAGATCTCAAAACTGATCAGAGACCAAAAAAATTCAAAAAAGCACCAGAAAAACAGAACTATAGTTTGGTTTGAACAGAAATCTGTTCAAACAAATCTAGGATGATTGTTTAGGCTCATTTTCTTGTATAAACTACATACAGATGTTATGGACATGAGTGCACAGCAGTTGGGTCTTTATTTTCAGATTCTGTTGAAGGTCACAATTAGGCCCTGCCCTTTCTCTAATTCACCTGGGCTAGACTGAACAATCTGGTGCACTGGTCCTGGTCCATGTTTCTACTCTACCTGAGCACTCAAAGCACTTTTAAAGACGATCATTTGGTTTTAAATTTGATTTATGGTCCAACATTGGCAGAGAGAAGGATTAAAAGATTTAAGTGAATTCAGACATGCCCGTTGAATGCTGATTGGCTGAATACACAAGATGGCAATGAAAGTCACCAGAGAGATAAAAAAGTGTGACAAAAAATTAATCAGATATCCAAAGTAAAGTTTACCACAGAGAGGAAGAAGCATAAAAACTCAATTAAAGATCAAAACAGTTTTCATTGTGTTTAACACTCAGTCATCAATTTACCCCACAGGACAGGTTTGTATCAATTACTCCACTTTACATTAAAATCTTTAAAAGTAATGTGCATGTAATGACTGAATACGCCAAAGCCGAGACATGGCAAAATTGTGACCCTTTTTCTTAACCTCTAAGTGATGTTTCTTCAAAAATGATGTCCCCCTTATATAGTATCTATATATAGCCCCAAATCAGAACAACAGTGACGTCAAGGTGCTTTGTATTGTATGGTAAAGACCCTAGAACACCACAAAACCCCACCACTCAGACAGAACCCTATGAGGAAGCACATGGCAACAGTGGGAAGGACAAACTGATTTTTAACTGGAAGAAAACTCTGGCAGAACCAGACTCGGGAAAGGGGAGCTATCTGCCATGACTGCTAATAGCTTCAAGTGAGTTTGGCACTCCTGAGACTTTTCGACATTGCGATGTTTCCTAAGTTGTTGTGGTTTAAATGTATGCCTGGGATAGGCTTTACTTCTCTTTCTCCTTGCCTCACTGAAGGTTGAACAGAGCTCCTGCAGGTCAACAACATCTTCTACTTGTGTGTTATGAGGTGTCTTGGAAGCAGCATTGATTTTTCTTCCACTACAGAGGAGCAGCTGTCAGACATAGTGGTCAGTTTCACTGCTGCACCCCAGCATTTACTACACTGGTGTGGGAGGTCAGATTGTCAGGTTTTTAGGTATCTCTTTTCTCTAAATCAAATTATCGGTACAAAGAAAGGATATCTATAGAGGAGATGAGGATGTTCAGCTTTTCCTCTACATGCCGTCTCCGTTGCCCTGCAGGCTGCCACCCCCACCCCCCGACCACGCTGACCTCTCTACCATCTTTTAATTCAATGCAAACGTACCAGCATGAACTCACAAGCAGAGACACGGCTGGCCTGTAGCACCAAGAACGAGATCTGCTCTGCTCAGGATCATCTTGCTCGTCTCCCTCTCAATGACTTGCTGCCAGTTTGAAGTTTGACTCTGAGGCGCGTTAGAGATCTTATAGGGTTTGAAGTCGAGAGCCACGGCACCGACAAGTACCCGCTTCTCCTTTCACCTCGAAGCGTTTCTTCTCCCCACCCCGAAACAAAGCAGCGAAATTGTCAAGTATCTCACAGATCAGGCAGAAAAAGAAAGAGGAAGGAAAAAAAAGAAGAAGCAGCGACTGTGAGGGAGGCGAACGTGGTTTCTTCTTGTGTTCGGGGAGGGTCAGTGATCACATTAAGGATGATGCTGTTAAAAATCTCCCTCAGACCTGATCTCACTCGTTTCCTTCTGCCTTCGAGCTCTTCTCTACCGGTGAAAACATGTCAGCAATGATAAAAAAATGAAAAGATGACAAGAAGAACATATTAAGAAAGTGAGGAGCTGTTTGCTGCAGAGAGCTAGAAATGCAGAGCGGAGATATGGACTTTTACTGTGAACTGCATCCTGCAAACGTGGATTTTTGATTAAAAAGAATCTCAGGCAGTGAAATGGGTGTATTTGTACTTCGCATCCACTTTTGATTCACAAGAATTTCTGTGAAGTTATTTAATTCACTCCTTTTTTATATATTTATACTATATTTAAAATTAGATTGTTTGAACTTTTTGTATCAATCCCCAGATTTACAAGAATTTCTTTGAACAATAAAATTACTGATGGTTTGTGTTTAGCATATATTTACTGGAGTAAATCATTGAAAATCATAATCATTGACCAAACTACAAACTGCCTGAAATACAGTGTGGACACAGGGTAACTGAGCTGCAGGTATTTCCTGTGCAGAAACGTGTGTTTAATGTGCAGTATGAACATTTTTCCTATCGTCTGTGTTAAAAAGTCCATGTTTTTCCTTCATTATTCAATTCAATTCAATTCAATTCAATTTTATTTATATAGCGCCAAATCACAACAAAAGTCGCCTCAAGGCGCTTCATAGATACAGAGAAAAACCCAACAATCATATGACCCCCTATGAGCAAGCACTTTGGCGACAGTGGGAAGGAAAAACTCCCTTTTAACAGGAAGAAACCTCCGGCAGAACCAGGCTCAGGGAGGGGCGGGGCCATCTGCTGCGACCGGTTGGGGTGAGAGAAGGAAGACAGGATAAAAGACATGCTGTGGAAGAGAGACAGAGGTTAATAACAGATATGATTCAATGCAGAGAGGTCTGTTAATACATAGTGAGTGAGAAAGGTGACTGGAAAGGAAAAACTCAATGCATCATGGGAATCCCCCGGCAGCCTACGTCTATTGCAGCATAACTAAGGGAGGATTCAGGGTCACCTGGTCCAGCCCTAACTATATGCTTTAGCAAAAAGGAAAGTTTTAAGCCTAATCTTAAAAGTAGAGATAGTGTCTGTCTCCTGAATCCAAACTGGAAGCTGGTTCCACAGAAGAGGGGCCTGAAAACTGAAGGCTCTGCCTCCCATTCTACTTTTAAATACTCTAGGAACAACAAGTAGGCCTGCAGAGCGAGAGCGAAGTGCTCTAATAGGGTGATATGGTACTACAAGGTCATTAAGATAAGATGGGGCCTGATTATTTAAGACCTTGTATGTGAGGAGCAGGATTTTGAATTCAATTCTGGATTTAACAGGAAGCCAATGAAGGGAAGCCAAAACAGGAGAAATATGCTCTCTCTTTCTAGTCCCTGTCAGTACTCTTGCTGCAGCATTTTGGATTAGCTGAAGGCTTTTCAGCAAGTTTTTTGGACATCCTGATAATAATGAATTACAGTAGTCCAGCCTGGAAGTAATAAATGCATGAACTAGTTTTTCAGCGTCACTCTGAGACAAGATATTTCTAATTTTAGAGATGTTGCGCAAATGGAAGAACGCAGTCTTACATATTTGTTTAATATGTGCGTTGAAGGACATGTCCTGGTCAAAAATGACTCCAAGGTTCCTCACAGCGTTACTGGAGGCCAAGGTAATGCCATCCAGAGTAAGAATCTGGTTAGATACCATATTTCTAAGATTTTCAGGGCCGAGTACAATAACCTCAGTTTGATCTGAATTAAGAAGCAGAAAGTTAGCGGCCATCCAGGTCTTTATGTCTTTAAGACATTCCTGCAGTTTAACTAATTGGTGTGTGTTATCTGGCTTCATGGACAGATAGAGCTGGGTGTCATCTGCATAGCAGTGAAAATGTATGCTATGTCTTCTAATGATGCTGCCTAAGGGAAGCATGTATAATGTAAACAGAATTGGTCCTAGCACTGAACCCTGTGGAACTCCATAATTAACCTCAGTGTGTGAAGAGGACTCTCCATTTACATGCACAAATTGGAGTCTATTAGATAGATATGATACAAACCACTGCAGCGCAGTACCTGTAATACCTACAGCATGTTCTAATCGCTCTAATAGGATATTATGGTCGACAGTATCGAATGCTGCACTAAGGTCTAGCAGGACAAGCACAGAGATGAGTCCACTGTCAGAGGCCATAAGAAGATCATTTGTAACCTTCACTAAAGCTGTTTCTGTGCTGTGATGAGCTCTGAAACCTGACTGAAACTCTTCAAATAAACCATTCCTCTGCAGATGATCTGTTAGCTGTTTGACAACTACTCTTTCAAGGATTTTTGATATGAAAGGAAGGTTGGAGATTGGCCTATAATTAGCTAAGACTGCTGGGTCTAGAGATGGCTTTTTGAGTAAAGGTTTAACTACAGCCAGCTTGAAGGCCTGTGGTACATAGCCGATCATTAGAGATAGGTTGATCATATTTAAGATCGAAGAATTAATTAATGGCAGGACTTCTTTGAGCAGTTTTGTAGGAATGGGGTCTAAAAGACATGTTGATGGTTTGGAGGAAGTAATTATTGAAGTTAACTCAGAAAGATCAATTGGAGAAAAAGAGTCTAACTTAACATCAATGGTACTAAGAGTAGCTGTAGATAATATTACATCTGTGGGATGATTATTGGTAATTTTTTCTCTAATGATAAAAATTTTATTTGTGAAGAAGTTCATGAAGTCATTACTAGTTAACGTTAAAGGGATGGTTGGCTCAAAAGAGCTCTGACTTTTTGTCAGCCTGGCTACAGTGCTGAAGAGAAACCTGGGGTTGTTCTTATTTTCTTCAATCAGTGATGAATAGTAAGATGTTCTGGCTTTGCGGAGGGCTTTCTTATAAAGCAGCAAACTATTTCTCCAGGCTAAATGATGATCCTCTAAATTTGTGACACGCCATTTCCTCTCCAGATTACGAGTCATCTGCTTTAGGGTACGTGTTTGAGAATTATACCACGGAGTCAGGTACTTCTGATTAGAGACCTTAGTTTTCACAGGAGCTACAGTATCCAGAGTCGTACGTAGTAAGGAGGTGAAATTATTAACAAGATAATCGACCGCTGTTGGAGCAGCGTTCAGATAGCTGCTCTGCTCTGTGTTGGTACAGGGCATTGGAGATGATAACAGTGGGTGGATTATATTCTTAAACTTAGTTACAGCACTTTCAGAAAGACATCTACTTTGATTATCTATTTAGCTCAGGAGCAGTCCCTTTTCCAGAACCATGACTAGTTAAGTCAAAAGTAGGAAAGAGGGGCACTATGTTTGTCCAACATGATGGTATGTATTAGTTTCTGGTCTCCGACATTTAAAGTTTCAACATTAGAAGTGACCACATTCAGCTTAGGCCTGAATTATGCTTCAGTGGGAAATCTATGTTGTAGCTTATGATATAACTGGAACCTCCTCTTAACCCTGCACCGTAACCTCATGTCGCCCCGACGTGCAGTTACATTTATCAGGAGGTGCAAGTCTGGTTACATGCATTTTGTTGGATATTCAAAATGTGTATTTTGCAACCAGTTGGCAAATGGTTGCTGACGTTTGCAAGCACGAAACTGGTTGCAAATAGGTTTACTGCACAGTGCTGTACTGGAAACCTGTTTGTGATTGTGAGCACATTGCTGTAGTTGCAGATAGTTTGCAAGGAAGATGGCTACTCGTCTGCAAGCGCTTGCAAACTACTCGCCAAGAGTGATGCAAACCAAAAACCAAAATTGGTTGCTTTCAAAGTAAAGGTTGTGACTTTGGAAACGCGTTGGTTGCAGCGGTAAGGGACGGCTTTTACTTGGTGAAAGTTTGTGTTGCACTTTCTGAAGTTTTCACTATTGTACTCATTCCACGGGGAGCTGCTCAGCCAATCAAATCATTTAGTAAGCGTAATTTTGCGAATGTGAAAATTCAGTGTGAAGATGTAGACGTTTTCTGAAAAGCTTTTTATTTTTGAAGACAAGACTTATTTTACTTGAAACGAAAAAATAAGATATGAGATATTATTGTTTTATTATTAATAATAAATAATAACAATAAAAATAGGTAAAATATTTAATTGAGTTGAATAGTTTTTTTCGTTCTTTTACTTGACAACTGTTAGGACCTTTATGATAACTGGAACCTTCTTTAATTTGATTGTAGTGCCCCTGATCTTGATGGATAAATAGCAAAATATGTGTATTTGATTTGAGGCTGATGATGTTTATTTTCATCTTGGAAACAGACAGTATATTGAATATGCAAAGTTTTTATTTTACACTGAAGCAAAACTGTTTGAGTGAGATCTGACAACTTTGTTTTAGGGTCAAATTGAGGTCAAAAGAGAAGTGAGCGAAGGCAAAGAGCAACAACCGTGTTCTTTGTTCTGCTATGAGGTTCTGGAAACTTTGCTCACTCTCAAACTAACCAATAAACTTGGAGGTGATATAGGTCGACTCGGCTTGGAGCCACCCGATCGGGCCTTGCCTTTAGGTATTTGTTGTTTTTTTTACACCGAATGCTTTCATTGCGATTTGTAAATAAAGTGGCTTCAGCTCATTCCACAGCCGCCTCCGTGTGGATTGGCATCGCATCAAAGAGTTATGCATCTCCACGATGTGGATTAGTTTTGTATTTTTTTCTTTTTTACAAAGACGAGAAGGAATAGTTTGAAAGTTGGACATTGTTTTATTCATGTAGCTTCCAGACGCAGACAGGAGGCTACTGGAGGCTACCGGAGGCTCTGTGGCATGGCGGGAAGTCAAGCGAGGAGAGATAAGGGCTGTATGGAGCAGCGGGAGAGCATCAGTTGGGGGAGAAATAGTTGAACAGTAACCGCAGGACACACCGCTGGAGACAAATATTCCATCAGAAAAGTTCCCCGATGCAGGCGGGAGGAAACTCTGAGTGCTTGTGAACGCGCCCCGTGCTCAGTTTGTCTTTGCCTTGCCTTGACACGGCGAGCTGGTAAATATGTGTTTTCCTCCGCGGTGATTGGAGATGACTTTCACCGCCTCGAATAAATCATGGCGGCATCTGAAAAGCAAATATCTGTTGCTCAGCTTATTGACAATGCAGAGACACTGGAGACTAAATAAAGAGAAAAACAGGGAGGAAACGAAGGCGGCCGCCCAATCATGACGCCTGCTTAAGACCTCATTGCTTCCGAGTGCTACTTTACTGTTGCAGTATTTTGACTGAAATCTTAATGCAATGAGGATTAAAAGGATTACAACATAATCTTGAATAATCCAAAGTGCCACGGACGGAGGAGCGCTTGTAATAACGCCGTAAAGCCCGTCCAGAGGTCTGACAACATTGTCAGTCACAGCGGGGATTAAATATTTGCGGGAAAAACTTTCGGCTAATGCCCGCAAACCATCGCTGGTGGAGAAAAGCGCTGGGGCCAGAAGGCAATTTAGTAATTTAAGAGACATATAGCACCTCGATAAGTGCTGGCCAGCCCGCTGCCAGGACAAAGCCCAGGCAGACGAGGGGGAGACAGGCTTTTTAAGCAGATTTACTTCCCCAATTTTTGTTTTTGATCAATGCTCGGGCAGGTTCATTACACATGTAAAGCACGGGAGAGCGAGGAGGAGGGGCTGAGGTTTGAGGAATGAAAATGTTCTCACAACCACGAATCAATTCTTATTAGGTTTACCGAAATGCCATCAACATGTCCATTAGCTTTTCCATTAATTTATATTTTTCTCCTCAGGAGCAGGGCTTCCTTGTATATTTTAAGGATTATGTAAAGCATCACCAGAAATTATCTTTTTGAGCTGAATAACCCACATTCATCGATGTGAACCTGCCTTTAATTACAACCCTTCACTCAATAACGCTAAAATCTGTTTGGGAGGCACATTAGTGGGATTTGATGCAGAACTTGCCTGGATGCGCCCTGAAATTCATGCCAGTTGATTGAAGTCGTATTGATGCTTAACTCCTCTCCAACAAACCCTTAATTTAACTGAATGAATATAAATTGAGTGCAAGAAAAGCTTTTGGAAACAGAATCTACATTAAGTGTGCAGGAATCTGTCTCGGTGAAGAAGAAGAAGATGCAGAGACACTGAAATAGTGACAGCACAAGAAAAGAGACCGGACAACAAAAAAGGCCGACTGTCCATCACTTTATGGTATACTGTGTATGATTAATCTGCTTTATACAGAGTTGTGTGCAGGCAGCAGCAAACTGTGGATGCTGCTGCTGAAGTGGATGATGAGGAGGAGGAACTGTGCATCCAATCTGTCATTTTGTGTTGGTCCTGTCTAGTGGATGAAAATGAAAAGAAATTAAAAAAAATAATGAAAAAGTATTCAGGCTTGCATTTTAAAGGGAAACATCTGGATACATTTGACTTTTTCATACATACCACATGTGACTGATAGTATTGCCTTAAAGGACCTTTTATTTGGAAAAATACAAAAAATCCTTTTGCCTTTTGGATCATTTCATTGGAATTATCTGATGACTAATGTGGCTTGATATGAAGTTAATAAGATAAGATAAGATAAGATAGAACTTTATTAATCCCTCGGGTGGGTTCCTCTGGGAAATTCGATTTCCAAAAAAGCACAGCAACGACCGAAGTTACAGAATATTATATATATA
>NW_024582400.1:1584048-1604578 GCF_018398535.1 Haplochromis burtoni
ACACACACACACACACACACACACACACACACATATATATATAATACAGAGACAATATAAATAAAATATACGAAGGGGATAAATAGAATTATCTTAACAGAGAGTAGAAAAAGACTAAACTTCAGTTTTTGGGGTTGTTAGTTGATCTTTACAGCACTGTGCGTTTTTACAGTTTATGGATTTAGCTTGCTAACAATGCAAGCTACTGTTAGCTAATAGCATAGCGCACTACCTGTTAAAATATTATCACTTTTGGCTCCAAAAGACCAACATGTCGCCTAAAATGCCAAATTAGAGTGATTTCGATTAAATTTCCGAACTGAAAAATTAGTTTTTGTAGATGAATTTTATGCTTAACTATTTTTCTGATGATCATTGTGCCGGCTCAAGTTTGGGTTTAAAAACCTGAATTCAAGTGTGTGTTTAAAAACCTGAAATCGGTTTATTGTTTGCCTAATAAAAAATAAGAAATTTGTAATGCACTATAACATGCTAACAATTAGTATAATTCCTATTATAATTAGCAATTATCTTCATTATAAAAAAAGGAAGATTTCTTATGGAACAAGTTTATTTATGGAACTTTTTTTTTTTTTTTACAGATTTAGTCACAAAGAGCTGTGCAACAGAGTAAATAAAACTAGTAATAATTACAGCTAAATATAATGAATTCTGTTAATAGCAGTACGAAACCATATGTAAATATTGCAGTACAACCTTTGAGTGACTGGAGTCAGAAAAAAAGGCTCGTGGAGGTATTGGTTTTAACTCTAAAAGTCACTTTTATTCTCTCTTTTTCTTAACTAAATGTTTCCTACTGCTCCACATTCACTCTGTATTATTCCACAAGGTCAGGACAAAGGCTCCCTGCTTTAATACACAACATAAAATTAGCAGTATGTTCATTTAAAAAATTCAAGTGTGTGATAAAAAAACGCTTCTTTTTGTGTTTTTTAAAGTTAAATACGAGTCGATCTCTTTGTGTAGTAACTTTAGAAATGAGAGGTCACGGCGAGAGTCAACCACGCTTCTCCAAACAGCCGCAAGTTTAAATATTTCACTTGTGAAATTCAAAGCTGCTGTCAGTCAGCCGCACGTCTTGGCCTTTCTAGTGTTTATCCGGAACGTTTTGTTCTTCATGTCAATGAGGACATACTCCTCGGCTCAACCTACTGCTGCCCAGCTGCCCTTGGGCAAGACACTTGACCCTCAGACTGCTGTATGTCCGACCAGTGGAGGACTGGCCAGCTTCCAGTTTGAATATACTGTATGAGATGAAAATTCCAATGCACTTTCTCTGCCCTCAGATGATTTGATGCCTTCAAAAAAAAAAAAAAACCCACTGTACTTTCCTCACTTTTTAATGTATTAGTGCTTCACACTTAATCTTATATGCTGAACTGTTTGGTCTTTTCTGGTTCTTTTACTTAGACATGTACATGTCTAAGTACATGTACATATAGTGTTTTACTTTTTGATTACAGCTGCCTGTCCACCCTTTTTGTGTTCGACTAAACTCTAGTTTAGCATTTAATCTTTTACATGAGAGAAAACTCAGGATGACACCTCGACAAACTTTGTACGAGGGACTGATTTTAGTTTGTGGGCCACATACACCTCAACTGGAGCCACTGCACAATAAATTACCGTTCCTCTAATGTTAAGTAGAAATAAATGACTGTGAGAGTGCTTATTTCCTTTTTGAAGATCACAGCTGTGGCTTTGAAGAAAGGTTATTGGCAGCAACTTCAAAAGAGTTTGTGAAGGTCACACTGCAGTGAGACACATTTAAACAGGTTCCATATGAAATTGCTTAAATCTCCAAAAAGTTTCTACTTGACCTCCTCAGAATCAGCTGATCTTTTCTGCACAGTAAGTTTAGCATATTTGATGAAGTCGTGTGGTTTTAGTATTTGCCCCCTTCCTGATTTCTTCGTTTTTTGCACATTTTTCACACTTACATGTTTCAGCCCATCAAACAAATTTTAACATTAGGACATTCAAAGCTCTTCTACGGATGTTGGCCGCATTTTGTTCTGTTCTCTGTCAAGATGATGCCGCACTGCTTCCTGACACTTCTTCCTTTGTCCTCCACTTGTCCAGTTTTCTCAGATTTTTAAGGACACCCTGCACAGCAGGCTGAGATATCACAAGTTTCTGGTAATAGCTCTTTGAGAATCACCTTGTTGGTACATAAATACTATTTTATGTCTGTCAAACTTTTATTTCTTTATATTTTCTTGCATTACATTTCCTTCATACAAGAAATTGGAACAAAAGATGTGTTTTGTGATAGGCAGCTAGTACCTAAGTGCCTATATACAATTTTAAATGAATTCTTTGCAAAGGTGTCTGTTATGTGTAGTCACAACATTGATTCATCCTTTGAGTCTTTTTTTAAACGCTTAAATGACTCATAGGTCAGTGTTAAGTGGCGTGACAAACTAACATTCCTCTGGAAATGGTCAGGTACACAGACTGGACTAAAAATGAGTGAAAAGCAGCCAGTGTCCAAAGAAAAACGTCAAAAGGCCTTCAGAAAGCCTGGAGAACTTACTCAAGAGCACTTTAATAATTAAAACAAAGTCTGCCTCCTTGGAAACAAAATATGAAGAAATGACAGGTGGCTCAACACTTTTGCACAGTACTTTATACATGTCAATTAGTTTATACCATTATCCTCCACAGGCCAATGTCTAGATGTATTGTATTAGTGTTATTATAGTTGCTTTAGGTTGGATATAATGTTTGTACTCTGTGCACATTATTTGATGTCTGGGCCTTATTTATGAGCTCTG
Organism: Haplochromis burtoni; assembly: GCF_018398535.1. Lineage (NCBI taxonomy): Eukaryota > Metazoa > Chordata > Actinopteri > Cichliformes > Cichlidae > Haplochromis > Haplochromis burtoni. Next base: position 1,586,847 of record NW_024582400.1, read on the forward strand.
AATATCATTTGAGGATAAGATAGTTAAGTCTATTGGAAAACACCTTAAAAAATCCTACCTGTTTACTGCTACTTTGTGGTGTGTTATGAACCATTTGCCATATGCTTTTATTTTAATTGAATTTAATCGTTTGAAATAGAGGAAGTAGGGTTGCATGTAGTGCTTTTGCATTGTGCCTCTTTTAAATGGTTTCTTACAAGCTAAATGAGTCCAGAGTCCCCCTCCTCTAATCTCACCCACAGTGCTGCCACCCAGTGCAGACAGCAGGAGAAGCAGCCAGTCACTTTCTGCCACGGAAACAGATAACAGCCTGGACATGTGTTTTAGTTAGCAACAAGAAGACTGTTTTATAAGCAGGCACTTTACACCAGCTCCTCATTTCTCTGTGAAAAGGAGGGAAAAAAGCTGCCAGGTGGTACAGACAGTTTATTTTTTTTTCTGCCTATAAGCCATAATGAGGTTGTGCCCTGGGGAATCAGTCGAGCGGAATGTTATTAATGCCTCAAAAGAGGAGGAAAAAATCCTCGGCACCTTCTGCGGCCGTGGCATAAAGGCAGGAAAAGACTGTCAAACAATTAAAGTGAAGTGAATTCCCTGAGATGGAAGGGGAAAGCAGAGAGAGAGGGAGAGAGAAACAAGTGGACGAGAGGAGAAAACAGCTTCCTCCAGTATGTGGAGGAGAAACGATGAGCTCAGCTTTGGTTTAATCAGTAGTGTGAAAACTATCTACCGACCTGAATGTTTTTTCCACAGCGAGTGCACAAGTGGCAAGTTCACATCAAACAGGCCGAGGGATCATTACTGTACATTTAACTCTGCATTCAGCTGTCTCTAATCAGCCAGCCTCGATATCTGACTCATAACACACCTCCTACTGAGAGGCAAGTTTTTACTGATGTTAGCTGAAACACGATTATGATGAGCTCCAGCCAACAAACAGGTGAACATGGATTTATATTCCGCTGCACAATTTGGACACATCTTCAACAGTTAATGGTTACGTTTTTTTTTCCCTCTTTATGTTTAAGAATTACCAGAAACATGAATAAATGTCAGCTTTTTCTCTCTACCCGGGCTTCCTGTGTGCTTCTTTACTATTAAACAAGGCTCGAGTCCCACAAAAATAAAGTTGAAAGGGACAGATAGTCATGAGTCAAAAGAACCAAACCACAAACAAAACTGAATACATCAAAATGTTATGACTTCATTTGCTATGATCTATAGGTTGCTGATTAACAGATAATGTAATATATGTATTGTTACTCTTTAATATTTTAGATTTAGTTACAGCTGGAAAGAGCTGGATGTTGAAGGTGGGTTGCAAAGTGGCTTGCAGAAACAGCAATTGTAGACTGGTTGAAGTAGCTTAAGTTTAGCATGCTATATGTTAGATTTACCAAAAGGTAGATGTGATGTCATGTTCACATTTCACGAATGTTGTCCGCCACTGGACGCAATATAGCATTTAGTTGTTAGGGAAATATGTATTCCCTGACTGGCTAGCAGTGGTTCCTGGAAGTTTTTGACTGTTGCTGGGGGAAATTGGTAGCTTTGGTGCTAGCAGGTTGCCAGGATTGCATGTAGTTTAGTGTTTAGTGTATTTCACACTAACTACTAGTGAATAACTTAAAAAGAGTGTAATGTAAACCAGAAATCGAGAAGTTTCACCTTCAAAATATAAGTTGTGCCTCAGCACTGCAGCCAACATGTTTCAAAGGTTGCAACTTTTATTCTGAAGGTGAACTGTCTCCATTTCCGTTTGTGTTGCACTTTTCATGATTTCACTATAGCTCAGAGAGAAGGTGGACCATGTCTGAAGAAAAGGCCAGCACTTCCATTCAAGCTACGACTGCAACAACATGCTAATGACAAAAGGAATCACGAGAAGGTTTTTGCCAATACACATTTTTAACTAGCAACAGGTGGTTGCCAAGGGGTAAGTGATTGGTCCATAGGCCTGGTTCATGGCAGTCACTTTTTCAGTTTGTGGTTGGTTGTGGAATACTTTTTCTTTCCCCCCAAAACCAGTGATTACTAGTTGGTCTTGTATCAGTCTCTAGGGATGTGTGACTGAGGCCTCATTCAATACACTGTCAACATGATTCTCACATCTCCAAGATGGTTGACAAGGTAATGTTAATTGCTTATTGATCACATGTCAGTAAATCTTCAATTCCATAATTAAATGGTAACATTTAGCCAGTATTAAAATGGAAGTCTACCATTGTCTAATGCTCTACAATGTATCTGCCCAGTTGTATGTAAAGCAATTAAAATCATCCCAGCTGCAACATTAAAGTGATAAACTAGTAAATAATACAATAAATATGACCTATCCTTCTGCATATTGTATATGCATATACTTTAAGAGTAATTTAATGCTTAGATTTTTGTACTATAATCAGTAGGAATGTGACTTTCAGTTGATTGAGCTCTTTAAAAAACAGTTATCTGATACACATGTCCAGCTCCTTTCCAGTGTTCCCTCTTCTATGCCACATTTTTTTAACGTTAGTTTTTTGGGGGATATTTTTGCATTTATTGGATAGTGACATAAGAGTGGGCTGCTGCACTCCAGCCAAGTGGTTAATGATCACGTGTTCAAAACACAGAAGATGCAAAAATTACTATCAAACAATAGCAACTATTACATCGCTTGGCTCCAAAATTCTCATTCCCACGGCTAATATGAAAAAAGAAATAAAATTAGTAATTCTGGAAGTTTTGCTAACTTTTCACCTCTCCTCTTGTTAAGACTCTGCATTAATGCTGTTTAAAATGACAGGACTGATGTCTTGCTCAGCGGCACCAAGGACATATTTCATTTCCCCTTCAATGAAATGCTGGCTTTTGAAATCCAATCTTCTCTCGAGTCCCCGTAGGCCGTGTTGGTGCCACAGAGCTACAATACAGAGGTGTGTGACACACTTTCATCTTCATTCAAAGAAGCCCTCATGGCCCTGATTTAATTTGCTTAGTTACATCCTCCATTGTTTCTCCTGATGTGTCATCCTCGGCGGAAGACGCTGTCACCGTCAAAGCTCGCCGCCCCGGTGGGTCGGGACCTAGCGAACGCTGTGCCTCATTGTCTGTCCTCACCTTTGTGTCTTTGTGTAGCGTCGATCTGGTGGGTCGCTCAGATGTGACCCGCTCTGGCTCATCAGGGGAAACGCTGCTCAACAAACGCAGTTCCCACAGGAAGTGGAGAAGGGACAAAAAAGATAGAGGGGAAGCATGTCAAACAAGGAGAGGTGAGCGCCTGTGACATTTCCAGCAGCACGATGAAGTGCAGCTGGTGGTGGATTTATAAGAACTCTTCCACATGTTCATATCATGTTGAATTTGATACGATGTGTCTGTTATCGCTTTATCCTGCTTATTGTCAGAGTTCAGGAGTACGTTTCACATCTGGAAGCTGAGTGATATCTTCTGTCAGAGTAGGCTAAAAAGAGGGACCGCCTCATTGTGACGTCCCTTTTCAGATTGTTTCAATCAAAACAAACACTGTAAAAGGTTTTTTGGGCCATCGTCATCGGGGGCCGGAGACACAAAGAGGGTTCAAGGTGTCGATGATCAGTGTGTCCTACAGTTCACATTAGTCCTCACAGCTAGCTCAGTCCTTCATCTCTGCACAAGCCAAGTGATTCACCACTAAGAGGAGATTTTGATATTTATCTGCTCAAACATGGCTTTCTGGCAAACTACTCTTCATTTAAAGGCTATCCATAAGACTTTGATGTGACAGCACTATCAGTATTTCATATTTTCTATTTAATAGAGCTCCTTTGTTAGTGTAATTTCTTTTGTTTATAATTTTTAAATGTGTTTTTGTTAGTTTTTATTTTATTGAGATTTTATTTACTACATTCACCACTTATTTTATTAGATTTTTAAATTTTTACCATGTTATTTTTCATGTTTTGGTTGATGTAACAGTCATTTCCCAACCTGGGAATAGATAAAGGTTAGTATAAAAAAAGTACTCCTCATCTTATAGCTAGCTGCTACCCAGTTGTGTTGTCTCATACCTCTTGGCCAGATTTACAGACAGTGATTAAACTGCTACATCATTTATTGTTAAATAAATCAATAATAATTTGTATAATAAGTTACATTTGCAAATATACAGTATATACAATATACACCCCACTTTTCAGTTATTTTGTAAAAAAATGTTTGGAATCATGTATGATTTTCATCCTCTTCTCACGTGTACGCCACTTTGTATTGGTCTTTCACGTGGAATTCCAATAAAATTGATTCATGTTTATGGCTGTAATGTGACAAAATGTGGAAAAGTTCAAGGGGGCCGAATACTTTTGCAAGCCAGTGTAGTAGTTTGGCAAACTAGCTGATTTTTTGCTAGAACATTAGCTAACAAGAAAGCTACTTAGCTAGTTAACAGTTGATAAATATCAACAAGTTTTTGTTATTTTCACTATCTTTTTATCTTACTTTAAATATTTCTCATTGTTAGCTGACAAAGTAATTTGAAAACACTTTTCTATTTTATCATGCATAACTGATAATTTGAACAGAAAGTGGTCAAATTGGGACATTACAAATTAGCAGCAGTTACCAGCGTTTATAGCTCAACAAGTGATCTGCTTATTTCTTCCTAGACTACATTTTAGTTGATGCTGCCAAACAGAGCTAGCTTTTGTGGGAAAATAACCAAACTAACATTAGCTGTATATTTAATCCTAACATTTTTGAGCAGTACTTTAAAAGTTACATTTTAACCGAGTGAAAAGTAGGATATATTACTGGTATTTATCATCCATAAAATCACCATAATCTTTATTTGTGTCAGTGACACACATTTCTAAGCTAACATTAACTTGTTAGCATTGCTCGCCACTGGTGGTGCAGGGAAGTCATACATAGTCAGTTAAAAACAAAACTAAATATATAAAAAGTCAGTATAAAAGATTTTTAAATGCTAAATAATTCCAAAACTTTGAAACCACTGAGGAGAAAAGCTGTGGATGTGGTTGCTATGATCGTTATGAGGAGTAACCTTTTTACAGTGATGGAAAGACTGAAAAATTATTAGCTTGACAGGCGTTTCAGCAAAAAATAAAATGAAATTAAATACTGGTTGCATTTACATGCGATGCCATGTTTGTTCCACCAGCACAGCCAACATAGATCAGCATTTAGAGATGGTTATTAGCATCAATTAGAATGCTTCCAATCAGACGTAAATTTCCAGACAATGCGACCAGATAAAGATCACATATTGGCGTCTAATTGTGGCACAGATAATGTGGGGCTGCTTTAAATAAAAAAATGTTTTGTCTTTGCTAATTGGGCCACAGAGGACAATGAGCTCATTTAGAATTAAGATTGAAGTGAAGGTGGGGAATTATGTATATGTGCCACAACAGAAGACAACTATAGACACAGACAGACCGTGAGATGAAGCTCAGAAGAAGAAAGCTATGTTGTGTAGTGCGACTTGGGGACCATATATTTTTGGGGCTTCCAGTGTAGTGAGTGGTTATCCAGGACAAGACTTCCCATCCCATGAACTGGTTTAAAAACTGCTGATTTATTATAAACTACTACACTTTCTCACAATAGTTTTTAAACATAAATAGACATAAAATTCTCTAATTTCCCAACACTGACATCCCATCAGTGTGCTCTCACGTCCACGATATTAATATTTTCCATTTTTAAAAAGCAAAAGAGGTCTGCATTAGGAGGTTGGAGCGTAGTGGTAGAGCCTTTCACGCATTTCACAAGTCATTCATATCAAAAAAATCACTGGTAGAAGTTTTAAAAGGCTAATTAAGTATAAATACATTGAATGGTTAAGTTTAAGCACAAATAAATTTAGCTGGTTACGTTTACGCATTAAAACCGAATTAAGTTTAGCCACTGAAAAAGGACTTTATTATGTTTAGGCATTGCATTTACACATTAAAATGAGTTTGCGTTGTAAACCACTCTTCACAGATATGTCATTATCTCGATTGTCCACTTCAAAAACACATTGTGGATCATTTTACCTCAAATCCAAAAAATTTTGAACAAGATCCAAATCACAGCCGAAGAAATAAATCCAGTCTGAGTGGTGCTTTAGTCTTTGTTAAATTCTTCAAATGATTTCCAGTACTTTGTACAGTTGTAGACTTGAATAAGAAGCATAGTCATAGTCTAACTTGCAGTTTGGTAGGATTTTTGTGACCTAAACAAAGTCTCTTTGTCTCTTTTTGAATAGATTCAGGTGGTGAAGCGTTGCTCTGCAAACTGAAGTTAACAAGTGCAGCTCAAACTAGGCCAAAGACAACAGCCACTCTCCAGTGAAGTGGGTTTTGTCCTGAGCGTTCTTGTTTTCAGGATCTGTACTGGGGCCTCGATCTTCACACCCATCAGCTCTGATATGCTGACAATCTCCTCATTAATTTGAACGGTGCAGCCGGGTTTGAAAGGCGAGAACCCTTCAGCCATTTCCCTAATGGTCTGCGAGCCGGCTGACCGGGGCACAGCCGAGTGCTTGCCTTTGCGGCGGCAGCAGTTGTGATGGTTGGGTTGCAGCTGGGATGGTGTTAGAGGTCCTTTCAGTGTGAGCTGAGCAGCCATGATGGCTAACCACTACACCAGAGGCCTCCTTTGTTTCTCTTCCCCCCTCCCCACCCCAACACTTTACAAACAGCTAAGCCTGTCACAATCCGACATCAGGGTTCAGTGGTCTGTCAACATTTACCAGCAGATAAAGACAGAGAGGGGAAATTCTCAGCCCTGGAGAGAGCATCGCACCGTCCACCCAGTGTGTGTTTCAGGGAGAAAGAGTGTGTGAAAAGATTCAGAGCGAGTACTTATTTGCCCTTTTTTTTTTCCCAGTGACAGCAGCCAAACAGAAAACACTCATGCGGGGAAGAAAACGGCACGAGTACATTAGAGAAACCCGCCGCCTCCCCGCCAACCCCATTTGATGAATAGTGACGATGGAAAGCTCTGACAAATAGGACTCGATCCAGCTTCCCCAGGGCTCTCACCGAGCTGCAGGCTCGCTCGCCGGCCTGTAGGCCTGTTGCTCCGTTTGGAGGAGAAGGAGGGCTATCACGAACCTCGCCGGGCTTAGATGTGTGTGAGACGAGAAGCCGGGGCAAAGATTTGGGATTTGGTGCTGCGGCGCCCGTCGAGGATGCCCGGACTAATAAACAACGTGGGGATTTGACAGCACAAAACAAACGGCTGCTCTTTGAAACACTCGGGGTGTGAGGGCGCAGCATCGAGGGGTATTTTCATTCGTTTTCCAGCTAATGATCCACCTACAAGAATATGTTTTTCCTCTTTTGACTGTTTGCTGGAATATTGCTTTGCTAATTGGGCCACAGATGACAAAGACCTCTAAAAAGTTTCTCTGAAGTTTGTCAAGCAAAATACAAATATCTGTTTCAAACAGTGCACTTTACACCGATGCCCCACTGTCAGGGCTTTAAGAATAATCCAAGGGGAACTGGTCGTAATTAGGTTGCGCTGAATGAAGGTAGAGCTGCATTGAAATGTGAAATTTCACTGATCGCTATAAGGAACTTTCTCCTTAGAGGCTGGAGTTGGCTTGAAGGTGCCTGATTTGAAAACTTCACCTTAGAAACCAAAAGAAAACACAACAAACAAGCCTCATTATAAAAAAGGAAGCCTTCATCTTTTGCCCCAACATGTATAAAAAACACACAAAACAAAGACTGTAGGAACAGGAAAACATGTCTAAAAGTATATGGACACCCATACTCCGTACACCCTTTGTGTTTTTACTTTTATGGAGAGGGAATTTTATGTTCCTTGGAATCCAAGGTAACTAAATTAAGATGAGAGACAAAAATATGTGGCCACAGCTATCTTTTTACATCTGTATGTGACAGAAACAGACCATATTTAGATGAACAATTGAAGTATGTTATAACAATCCATGTTTTTTATAGTAGTTGTAATGGGGGAAACTATCCATAAAGACCAAAACATTTTACTGTAGCAGCCTGTAAATATGTTTGTTTCTGTTGGAAATTTAGACATTTTAAAATGGGAGTCTATTGGGAATTAATCAGTTTTGGAGGCAGCCTCAAGTGGCCACTCGAGGAACTGCAGCTGATGAACTGGAAGGTCAAACGTCAAGCACACAGCTATAACCTTTGATTATCAGTGTAATTATGAATGAGAAATATTTCAAAATAGTCATTACTATATTTGACTCTCAAGCTATCCCTCTGACAGATATGCAGTGAGTGGAAAAACAAATAATGAGATTCAACAGAAACATTGATTAAATCCTTCAGTACCAGCAAGTTCCCTCTGGCAGCCAATCAGATGTAAGTGGGTCAGAAGTTGGACCCTGCCTCTTGTAGGGCAGCAAAAGACGCAAACAGAGAGAAAAACTTATTTTATAGTTTTGAAAGACAAAAAAAAAAATTCTGGCAAACAAGATAAATGTTTGATTTTAAAGCACTTGCTAAGGTCAGTATCAATAAAGCTGAGCTGAATTTGAATAAAAGCAATCAGAGACACATTTACCAAGCAAGAATCGAGTCTCAGGTATGTTATCATACAGACTATGCAGTATATTCTATAATATACATGGAGCCTACTGTCTGTCTGAGACTGAATTGCTTAAATATTTAACTTCAGCTTTGAACTGAGCATTTTTTTCATTTGTAATAACTGCTGTTTTCTTTAATCCATTATTACCAGCAGTAAAAGCTATTCTGCTGCATTGTTAAATAAATATAACAAATCTAAAAACATCTGACAGCATCTCAGAGAAATACGAAATGAACAAAAGAAGCGTCCAACGCTGCTACATAGGCAGGCAAAGTGACAGTTTTAATAATAGAGTGACGTTTGCATTTTATATCAGAGACAGGGCTTCGTCTAATGGTTCTGCTTTTGATGTGACGCACAGAAGAACACGCTGGTCACCCGCTCGTTCTCTAGTTTCAGGACAGATTAGAAGTTCAGCTGTTGCTTCAGGAGGAGCCTCCTCAAACTATAGGCGTTAGGAACGCGATGTTGGTCTGTTACCAGAAGAAGAATGGGAACACTTGATTATCGCAGTGTAACACAAAACCAGTTAAACTTTAGAGATATCAATGCATCACGTTAGGAAACAGAAACCACTCCGAGTCCATTTCACCTGCTTTGGTGTGAAAGAAAAGGGCAGCAGGTGCACTGAAGACGCAACAACGAGTCGAGGGAACGGTGTAGCGGTTGCTCTTACAGGTGAATAAATTTAAATGTCCCTGTGCAGACTGTACTCCCGCAAAATATATACATACATGAATACCTAAATATCCAATAATAACATACTGGAAGCATCAGGAAAAGGTTTAAAATTAGCTTAAAAAACTTTACCCTGATGAAAACATTCAGAACTAAAGGACACAGACGGTCCTGATTATGACTGGGTAATTCCCCCAAGATAATTGATGAATATGGCCTATTTTACCATAGTGACACAGTCCAAAGGAAGAAAGCGGGAGGAACAAAGACAGCAGCCGAGCTGTAAGTAAAGACATTCTGTTGGTGGTGAAAGGAGGACAATGTTTGCCCTTTAACGTGTAGATTATTGCTGATTTTAAGGGCACCGTTTCGTTTCCTAAATGTCATGTCAAGTGTCAGAGTGGAGCTCCTCACGCACTTACACTGCTCAGAGGAGGCATGTGAGGTGCAGGTCCCGTGATCCAAGTCGTCTTCGCCATCATCTCCTGGTTTCCACATATGTGTCACCTGTCGGTCCAATTACAGTCGTCTGCGGGGCGGGCGATCCGTCCTGACTGCAGAAGACAAAAAGGCATCAGTCATCGGCTGTTTGCCGCGGTGTCACGGTCGCTTCGATGTCACGGAGCTGACGTGACTGAGGCCTGGTTCCTCTACCCTGCAGCCAGAAGGAGACAGAGAGTATCAGCGGTGGGTTAATGGTTTACTCAAACATACAGGTTGATCTGACCGCTGGTGAGAGCGTGGCAACAGTGCTTCAGTTACAGAGCTTTGCTACATCAGGTGTCCATCAGTTATTCAATTCTACAAGAAGAACGGTGATGAGCAAACATTTCATGATCACTTAGAAAGGAAATTATGTTGATTAAGTCAGGCAGAGTGTGAGATAGAAAGGAAAACTGTCTCGCTCCACAACTCAAAAGATCTGCTAATAAAAGTCTCCAGAGGACTACCCTAGGATGCTTATAGTCCTATATTAAATTCAGAATCATTTTCAGTTGTAGCTTTAATGTTTCAGATAGATTCTGATGAATGAAGAAGATCTGTAATCTTTCAGCTACCTGCATTCCTGGGTTCTTTCAGCTGCTAATATATAAAACTGTGGTCTTAGCATCTCAGGCTTTAATACATCTGAGCCACTTCCTCGCCATCTCCACCTTGTACTGGCTTTATAGAGATGCTCATCCAAGTCTCCACCAGCTTCACTTCTGCCACCACCGGAGTCTAGGCGTCAGGGGCTCCTGTCCTACTACCCAGCGGAGATTTATTTAGCTTTAGATTTATGTAGCTTCATTAAAGTCTGGTGATAGCTGTGGCCAAACAGTTTATTAATCTAACACTATATTTCGGGTTAGTTTTAGTTAGTTAGGGGAACAGGTCGCTCTCAAAAATTGACATAGATGTAACTCTGTCCCTGAAGCTGGATTTAAGAAATAAGTGTTTAAAGTTAAAGTTTTAGAACATGTTTATCTCCATTTTGTGACAGTTTAGAACTTGATGTCACCGAGTTGGTTGGTTGGTTGGCTACTGCTAAAAGACTTATATTAGTTTATGTTAGCTAACTTGTGACAGAACCTGTAACTAGGTGGAAATCAAAGAAACTGTACTGCCCCCTGGCTACAACAATGCATTTTACAAAACACACATATACAGTCCACTTTCAAGCTCTCTCTCGGAAGCTTAAGTATTTTGTTAGCTAGCTCCTGTAATATTAGTAATTTTAGGGCTTTTAAAGCACTTTATAAATGTGGACAGTGTGGAGTCTGTTTGAGTCAGGTTCACCCATGATTCACTGGTCCAACACTGTTTGCTTTTTCCTTGTCGACTCTGGTGTACTAAGCAGCGCAGTCAGTTGATCTACACAACATGCAATGCAATAAAATGGTGTTTCTCTTTCCAACCATTTGGGCTTCGCTTTTCTTTACTTTTAGTATGAAGTATTCCAGCCAGTGAGATAAGAATTTCTCAACCAAAACCTGGAAATAAGGTCTCAATAAAGTTTGGCATTGCTTCTTCAGAGGTTTCACGTTCCCCGACAGGCATGCTGATGGATCTTAGGATTGTACTTCGGTTCACCTAACAGAAGACTTAACAAGCTAATAACATTAGCTTGTTATTAGCTTGTCAAGGTAATGTTATTAGCTTGTTAAGTCCTCAGTTTTAACTGTTTACTGACTTTCTGGCTAATCTAGTGTGACTTTTTTCTCCACACGTATAGATGCATTTATCCAGAACAGAGTTTGGTGACATTCATAGATAATTTGTGATCCAGTGAGTAACAGAAGCATAGCTTCCACTGGAGAAAAAATAATCCCAGTTTAGAAAACTAACCAAGGCATGAATTCACCCTGCTGATGTATTATGCACACAAACTGATACTGTTTGCAAAGCCAGAGTAATTTCTACTTCCATTCAATTCGGTGTTATTTATATAGCATTAACTTACAACAGTAGTTGCCTCAAGGCGCTTTACATTGTAAGGTAAAGACCTTACGGTATGTGAAAGACTTGTTCCTATAGTTACCAGGCATTAAATACAAGGCTAGTGGTAGTGCAGGGTAAAGAAACTGTTGTATTCCTGCAAAAATACATAGATTTGTGCAGCGCTAATGCAGCGTCAGCCATGCTGTCACACTGAGTGTACGGTCCACGGTATAATTTACTGCTGGAGGCCGAGTGTGTCCTCCCCAGCCGCTGTCTGAGCAGCTCAGTCAGCTGAACTCTGCTGGAATGTGATGGAGGAACCAGGTTGGGTTTCACGAGCAGGTGTCTGTTGTTTTTCTCCCTCGTGTTTCTCACACTGTTTCACCACCTGTTCTCATCTACACTCCTTCCCAGGTTTTTTTCCCCCCTCTGTGAATGCTTTAGAAAACAGATCAGGGTGTGCACATATTTACTGCACGACTCAAAATGTGATTAAAATTATAAAATAAAAAAACTTGGCTGTTACCATTAAGCTTTTGGCTGATATTAAGAAAAAAGAAAACTTTATTTTTGCCTTCACACCCTTGTGTTTATTATAGGATGATGTTGCTATTATAAGGGTAAATAATAAAAATAAAAATAATAAATGCCACAGCTTTGTGAAATGAATCCACATCGAGAATATTGTGGTTTATGTCAAGCCTGTATGATCACTCCCACTTATAATAAAAAAATATTTAATAAAAAAAAAAAAAAAAAAAAAAAAAAATTATATATAATATATATATATAATATATATATAATATATGTGTGTGTGTTATATAGACACTGTATATATATCTACATGGCTAGAATGACATGCTTGAGGAGCCAAGGGTCATACTAATTTTTGGGGCCCCTGCTCACCCCCTTCTTGCCACTCTCATTAATTTAATTTAGCTTGTACTAATATAACTAATCCCTGGACATTTTAGGAATCTGCAAAATACAAACAAAATGTCAACTGAAACAATCATTTAACTTTGATTTCGGCCATTAACTGGAGCTGAAGCCAGCGCTCAACTAAGAAAATAGAGACCACATTATTTCCACTGCGTGCAATGAACTTGGGAAGCCATTGAATTATGAAATTTTTGCTTTGAAGACAGGTAGAAGGTCTGAAACCTCAATCTCATTCACCTGCTGTCTTCAAAGACAACTTTTGTGCATGAAAATGTCGCTAATTGGCAATAAGATCAAATTGGTGATTATATGCAATTTCCTGCTGTAATATTAAAATAACTGAGGAAAATTTGCAAAAAAACCCCCCAAAAACAAATCTGTTGCTATTTATTGTAAATATGTTGCTGTCTACATACACATAAAATTCATATTAAATGTAAAGTAAACAGAAATTCAAGTCAAAAATAGTGACATAGTTGGTGAATGATAGCAATTTAATGACAAAAACATTGGAGGTCAAAAATTTGTGCCCATTGGCGCACAGAGTCAGATGGATTGCAACATATTAGCAGTCTGTGTGCATTTCTAAATTACACAAGCATTGTTTTGATTTTTCTTACTCACAAGAAGGTTTGTGTCCTATTTTTACTCTTAGCCAGCAACAGTATGCCATAGTAAAAATAGCTTCCCATTGTCTAGCAGTGGCAACTTAGCTATAGGTTGTGTGTCTGCCTTTGCTGACAAAGATAGCTGCTAATTAATTAAGCAGTGCTACATCACATATAAATAAAGTACTAAAAACAAAGAAATAAAATACTTAAACTTCACTCACCAGAAAAATGCCAATTGGATTTTTAGTAACTGGACTGGACTGTAGGAGTAATCATGTTTATTTCTACTGTAAAGTTAAACGTTTAACATGGAATTCTATGGGCATTGACTCATTGTTGAAGTCAGCCTCAAGTGGCCGGCAGAGGAACTGCAGTTTCTATAATTATAATTCATTATACGTCCTAACAGCCACTCTGTATCACTGTACTATATTAAGATATGCTATATTATATTATACTATGCTTATATTAAAACAGTTCTTAAAGGGCACTAAGAGAAGCACAAATTCTACAGTCAGGTATTTATTACCATACAATAAATTACTTTAGATGCAGCTAGTGATGCCTTTGGGTAAGGAATATGTCTGCTATTGTATGTATGTCTTGGAGATGCAGTGTGTTAGTTTAGGATAAAAGATGGAGAGGGGTGAAGCGGGTGGAATTGGAAGGTGGAATTAAAAAAAAAAGAACTGGTGATCGTCGGCGTGTCTGCCAGTGTTCCCCCTCTTTGCCCTGACACCCTTTTCCATGTTGCGGGCGCGGCGTTACACTTGTCAATGTATTTGTTCAAGCAACTCGGCCGCAGGTCCCTGCGAGGGCTGTGCACCGCTGCCTCCTCTCTTCCCTGCGTCTCTTTTTTAAAAAGCGGTGGCTCCTGCTTGAATGCTCTCTGTGTCCATGCCCAGTGCCCTAATCCAGGGCCTGCTCTTCCTCTAAGCAGGGAGTTAACTTAATCCCTCTCATTTAGGCAGCTGCACTGCCGGGGAACTATGGGAAAAAAAAAGTTATAACTCTGTGACAGACACTTTCAGCTGTTGTGACGGCACCTCCCCGATTCAGCTGCCTTAACATGCAACTCTCACTCTCGGCCCGGTATTTTAATGTGGCTGTGAATAATGCATGGAGGGCGGCGAGCATGGCGAGCAGAGAGTGAGGTATGCATGGCTGGGGTGATAGCTGTGTGACTGAAGACAGAGTCGCTGTGTAAAGCAGAGCAAGCTGTAAAACTCTGACTGGCATCTTTGTGCAGAATGAGCCGACTGCCAGAAGTAAATACGCTGTGAATGTAAATGGTCATTCCCAGAGACACCAACGGGCAAAGATGGTTAAAGTGACGAGTCCGGATGCCAAAAATGTTAAGCAAGTAATGGTTTTATTGCAAAAAAAAAAAAAAAATGAAGACTTTTCATTAGAGTAAATTAAAAACTTAACTATTAGGAAAAGCTTTCATTTTTTAAAATAAACTGCATGATTGAGTTTAAAAATGTCAAGCTAATAACCTAAAAGGCAAATATATTTAAAAAAGGAAAAACGAAAAGAACTACAATCAGAAGTTTAGAAGCTAGAATCTGAGGAGTTTTGGTGTTTTGGACACCAAAATGACCAAAATGATACATAAACAGCTCCAACGTCTAGTAAATGCTTTCAAGTAATATTTCATTTCTGTAGTATTTGTATGTTCTGTGTGAAAAATCATATTTAATGCTAATGCAATGCACATATTTCCATTTAACTGCACAGATGTCGGGGTGGGTTCAAACATGTCACGTTTGTAGACAAGTTAGAGCTACGTGCAGTACTTTATTATAAAAAGGGCGACTGTGTCGAGGGAGTATAAATTTTGAACCCAAGTAGGAGTAATTATGACAGGAGGTTTTCAAGTGGACCTGCTTATTTCCAACTCTTTGTTGTGGTTCTTGGACTCTACTAGAGTAGCTTTGCATGATTGAAAGTTTAAACTAATCCTTGTTCACCTTACACTGAATGGGCTTGTGAGCTCTCCAGTGTGTACCCCATATTTTGCCTGCTCTGTACTGGGATAGGCTGCAGGCCCAGTACAGATAAGCAGTCTGTCTCTGTCTGAAACATGGACAGTGCAAAACGTAAACATAGCTACATGGGTTTTGGAAGTATAGTTGTGACCAGTAGTTTCGATCCACTCTTCATGGGCATGGATGTGCTGATAATTTGCACAGCACACATCTTTAATGGCTTTAAAACAAAAAGAATTGAGCACACGAGTTTGAATTTATGTAGGATTTTCTGTAATCCGCGCAGGGACAAAGCATATATTCAGCTTCAAATATGAACATACACTTAAATTTGGTTAATGAGTTATACCTTGACCTGATGCTTTTGGTTGCTGCCAACAAGCTTCCAGCATAATTCTGGCTGAAATTTGACCGCTCTTCTGGGCAGAATTGGTAAAGTTCACTTAAACTGGTTGGTTTACTGTTGATTTAATGTTAGCCTGTGTTTGGAACTATTGTCTTGTTAAAAACACCCAACTGTGACTAAGTTTCAAGCTGTCTAGCTGTTGGAGGTAGTGCTCCTCCTCATTATTCCATCCACTTTGTTCAATGCATCAGCACCAGTAGCAGCAAAACAGCATGATGCTACCACCACCATGCTTAACAGCTGGTACAGTGCTCTTAGATTTAAAAGACCATAAAACCTTTCTCCAGAAAACATTGTGCTTCTCCATGTAGCAAGCTGTATCCATAAGTTACACGGGTGCATCACAGACATTGTTTGAGATCATTCGAAACTTTCTTCTTGTTTAATTATCGTGCATAGTTGTAACAGAACTCTAAAGAAAGCAATCGTTTCTGCAGGCTAAATCTCTCAGTGGTTTATATGAATGAGGTTCACTGCGATACGGTGCTCCCTCCTAAACAGCAGCGTTGTGTCTGCAAAGAGGAAGTATCTAAAGCTGCCACACGGTTTGCTCTGTGTTATGATGCATGGATAACACTTCATTAATAGAGTGCAGCTCTTCTGCTGGTGAACCTGAGGAGGTATGTGGTGGAGAGGTTCTTATTTTTCTCATGTGTCCAGCACTTATGGGAGGTCAAGGTCTCTGCGGGAATTCGTTATGATGCTAGTGGGATAAATTAAGATATTCCTCTTCATCTTCCAAATACTACAGAGCCTCAGTCTTAGGTGAAATACGAGTGTTAGTGTTTGTGAGGTGCAGTTTGGAGGATATATATATATCTATACAATTTCTTTTGCCTCATGTTGTTTTGTGAAGCTCATTTTCTCTCGTGCATGAACCTTTGCAGGGCTTGTCCTCACTGAAGCGCTGAACTTTTTCTCTTCACACCTCTGCACTTCCCTCTGCAAAAAAAGAACTCTCATTAAAGTGTCCAGCCGAGGTCAGAAAACACAATTTACAATTTCTGCAAACATCTGAGCTACTTATCCGTGAAATTTCCTATCTCACTAAACATTTCAGAGGGTGTCGACACCGGTCAGCACGACTTGCTGCCTTCCTTTATCCTTCGCCCACATCTGGCACTTCCAGCCTGCTGAACATTTGTAATGGGCCATGATTAGAGCGTAGGACAGATACAGTAATAAGCCCAGGAACCTTGTCAAGAGAGGTCAAATCAGAAGACAGATAAATAGGAAATTGCTCCCTGTGAGCCTTCTCACTGTCACCCTGTGCTTGTTACCTTGAGTGCTAAAAAGGTATTTATCTGACTCCCTCCTTGCTGTTTAAACAGGCGTCAGCGCTGCTTAATTGCGCTTTGGCCTCAGGAGTTCACTTGGTGAGGTGCAGGTGCGGCGTCCAAGAAAAATAATTGAACAAACAATTATAATGTGCGTTCCCACACTGACGAATAGAAGCAGAGCAGCTACAGGCTTTTGTGCTGTTTAGCTTCCCTCCAGCACGGTGCACAACACTGCAGGAGTGTTGAAATGCTGCAAAGATCTATGGCGGACTTGTGTGTATTCTGGCAGCGAGCATCTTGACAGTCCCGTCCCTCCGCCCTGGGAAAGAATCCTTTCCCGGTGTCTTTCTGTCCAGAAAAACAAAGGCAGGGTTCTCGCCCCTTCGCACCTCACTCACCGTCGCTGACAGGAAACGAACGCCACCTCAGGACATCAACACGTCTCGGGCCTCAGAGCCGCATCTGCGGAAAAAAGATTCCCCAAACCCCGGCGGCCCCTTTGGAGGAGTTGCTCGTCACTCCTCAGAGTGCTTTGTTTTTCGCTCGTCCCATTGTTCCCCAGGCAAGAAAATGTTTTCATTAGATGACAAACAGTACGTCTTCCCTGTCACTGGATTATTTTTACAGGGCAGCTTCAGCTGGAAAGAGCTCGTGGAAAATGTCGGGCTCTGAGAAAACATCACAAAATCACAGCAGATGTTTGGTGTTTTTTTTTGTTCTCAGTGCATTTGGGAAGAGAGCAAACGTCCATATTCTTAATACAGGGAGTGCAGAATTATTAGGCAAATGAGTATTTTGTCCACATCATCCTCTTCATGCATGTTGTCTTACTCCAAGCTGTATAGGCTCAAAA
>NW_024582400.1:1606470-1612863 GCF_018398535.1 Haplochromis burtoni
AAACTACAAACAAACTAAAAACTACTTCCAAAAACATTCAGCTTTGATATTAATGAGTTTTTTGGGTTCATTGAGAACATGGTTGTTGTTCAATAATAACATTATTCCTCAAAAATACAACTTGCCTAATAATTCTGCACTCCCTGTATAAAGAAGTGTTGCAGATCAATACTTAGAGGTCCTGACAAGAGAGTCAAGACTACCCTGGGTACATGAGCAGCGGGGGTGTTCTGCTGCAGTTATGCCTGCAGGAATAACAGCGCAGGCAATGAGGAGCTGTCACTTACAACATATAAAAACACATAGGAAACAGAGACAGAGTGCAATTAAGTCATGCAGCTAACTGTTAATTAGTGCTAAGTAATAGACTAATATACTATTGAAATTCCACTTGCCACATGTGAAGAACAAATATCTTGGACGTTTTGTCCCTCACAGTCACTGCAACATTAATTCCATTAAGATACTTCAAAAGGCAACAAGAGCACAAACATGGTTGCTTTTGAGGTCCAGTTAAATGACTTTAATTAGCAGAGGCGAGGCCTGGTGGACAGTCAGCCACACCCCAAACTCCAGTAACCCATGCTATTGTGTTCATATGTACTGGGACAAAAGCTGGGTTTTCTACCAGGCGCTAAACATTTTTATTTCACTGTATTTCAAATGTTTTAAGTGGGCGTTAGAGGAGCTGAGTTCCTCTAAGGTTAAGTTTTGTTATCGTTTCGATGGTTACTCTCACATCTGTTGGAAGTATTTAATTCATGTTCTTGCAGTTATTACTTTAACTGTCTCCTTTTATCTTGTTGTCAAGTCTTCATCTCCGTGTTAGGAGTGTCTGTTTTGTTTTGGTGGCGATGTGTCTCATTGTCATTGATTTGTTTCACCTGGTTTCTTCAGTTGTGTCTCATTTTTTTAATGAGATGATGGAACCAAAGAGTAGAGATAGCCAACAGCTAGCAAGTTTGAAGTGTTGATTGTTGGCAGATAGGGATGGGTATCGAAAACCGGTTCTTGTTGAGAACCGGTTCCCACTGGTTCAATTCCTTGGAATTGTTTGCCATTTTTACAAACGATTCCCTTATCGTTTCCAGTCGCCCCGAGTAACGTCACCACATTGCGGAGCGTCATTTACCTGGCAGGAAATACGGCGCCTAAGTAGCTCAAACGCTCAAAAGTTTGGTCATACTTTACGAGAACGGATGACAACAGGGCAACTTGCAATACTTGCAAAGTAGATATTTCATTTAAGGGAGGAAATACTACGAATATGCAAAAGCATTTGCTCACAAAACACACGATGACCTTAAATGAATGTCGTGTTTTTAATTCCGCTCCGGCCTCGTGAATCTCAACCCAGCAGCAGCGGTAACGTTTGCACGTCCTCTCCCGTTAATGCGGCAGGTAAATAATCAACTAACAGTGCATATTATGTTAGTGCGATCTGCCTTATTACAAAACCTGCCATTACTGTGCATTTAGGTGACCGTGATGAGAGAGACAGAGTCTGGCTCAGATGCTGGCAGTTCTCGCTGCAGTCTACCGGTAGCGTCTCCTTTCAGGCCAGGATAGACGAATGTCACCGAGCAGTGACTAAGTTTGTGGTTAAAGGCTTGCACCCATTTGCCACAGCAGATGCCCCCGATTTCACTTTGGTAAGTGAATGTGTTTAATTGTAGGCAGGGACATTACTGGATATTCTTGTGTAATTGCTACAGAATAATTTATGTTATACTTTGTTATTGATACAGAAGAATATTTATTTTATTATTTTACAGTTACAAATTTTTTTCCTGGGGACCCTGTGACACCCCATTGAAGAGCCGTAGGCTGTGGATTTCTTAAGATCTCACTGTTGGGTTTGTAAGGCCATGTTACTCCTAAATTTCTATCTTGTTCAAAGAGAAGATATAAAACAAAGTTCTAAGCTATTCGACCTTAGTGTTCTCCTTTTTAAAAAAGAATAGATAAGAGAATCGATAAGAGAATCGATAAAGAATCAAATCGTTAAACAGAATCGAAAATGGAATCGTAATCGTGAAAATCTTATCAATACCCATCCCTATTGGCAGAGCCATTCAACAGCTATACTGGTTTGCACACAGAAGCTCTGTCAGAGAGGAAATGGGGAATTAGCATTAGCAATTAGAGTCCAAGAGTAGAATATGGCTGAAGTGGGATATCCTGACAGATTAACAGCCTTAGCTGAGTTAAGATTGAATAGAGGCTTGGAAATAGTTCGTAGGCAGCTGGTGGTTATCCAAGAGTTTGTGGAGGTGGTTGATGGAGAGTGGGGAGGCAGGTGAGCGGGTAAGTCCTTCCTTTGGAAGGTAAGTAGAGCTGAATGTTTCCATAAGCAACAGGTAAGCGAGGTTTGTGTGGGTGCATGTAGCAGGCAAGTAAAAGAAGTGAGATTACAAGCAGGCGATTACAAGTAACAGGTAAAAGAGGTGGTCTAATTTATTTAGTTTTGATATGGCAGAGAAATATTGCAACCTGTCTGGCATCCGTGACTAAAAAATTCGACTCACTTACTCAAACTTCTGAGTAAACCAGGATTCCTCAAGTTTTTAAAAAAAGAGCTAACAACCTAAAACTTTGACTTGGGTGTTGAAAAATGTTTTTCAGTGGCAGAAACAAACTTCTGTACTTCCTCTGTGTCACTAGTCTGCTTTGGTATCTATTTGCCTTCTGACTGAGGATGTTTGTGTATTTCTGGCCTTTAAATCAAACAAAAAAAAGGCTCACTTTTTTATTAGTCTGTCGCAGTCTTCATGTGAGTGCTCTTTGGATTACAAGACAAAAACATGCTTGTTCTGCATTTAAATGGTAAACAGTAAATGGCGTGTATTTGTATAGCGCTTTACTTGTCCCTAAGGACCCCAAAGCGCTTTACACAGCCAGTCATCCACCCATTCACACACACATTCACACACTTTTAAACATTATGCGTTATATTAAACATGAGCTTGAAGCTACCTGAAGGCCTAGAAGCGCTATGTTTAGTGTGACTGTGACATCCCGCGTGAAACTCTCACAAGTTTTACAAGCTTGCATGCAAGTTTTAAAAAACTTGTATGCGAGCAAAGAAGACTCACTTTTAAACATTTCTGAGGCTCCAAGCCCTCGGGGGGGTTTAACTTGTCAAACAGCAAAAAAACCCATTTTTGACGCCACATTTTTTTCATTCTTTCTGCCACGTTTCGAGGATGGAACACCAGGTTATGCATTCAAAATGTTTTGGAAGCCAAAACCCTCCGAATGAATCTACAAGTTTGGTGTTTGCTCGATCAATCTGATTTCTTCTTTGCCATCCTCCCCGAGGAATTCTTCTTCTTCTTCTTCCGTGCAGGAGGAGGAGGACTTCAACCATGGCTGTTGTTGTCTTTTTTTCAGCTCTCCATCTTCCTCTCCTCCTCTCGTTCCCCTTTCTCTGTTCTTCCAGAGATGCGTAGTTGTTGGCAGTGCTTATGTAATAACAGATGGAAGATAGAAATTAACACGTCTTGCCTCTCTCGTTATTCTCCTCTCTCCATTTATTTTTAATGCTCGCTCATTCTCTCTCTCGCGCGTCTCTCGTTGTGTGCATGTGTATGTGTGTGTGTTTGTGTGTATGTGACCCCGGCAGGCCAGCAGCACCTGTCAGGAGTGTATCCACCGTGGTTGCGTGCCTAATTAGCACACAAGGAATTTGGTGGCACGAAGCGCGCAGCATCGGTGGGAAGAAAAGAGTGTGGGGTGCAATTAGGATTTGTTGGCATGTACAGAACACAAGAAGAAGAAGAAACGAGGAGGAGGAGGAGGAGGAGGAGAGGTTGGGTTTGTTGGTGTGGGAGTGGAAGGTTGCACTTCTTTCTTTACTTGAAAAGATAGAAAGAAAGCATTTTTTTTTAAAAAAAATACTGCTTTAAAATTGAATTTTTGGTTTAGAAATATCGATGTGAATCGTAAAATGTAAAAAAGAGAGACAATATAACTGCAATCAAGCCGAATAGTAGCATGAAATTTATGTTAATACGTGTTATATGTCTCTTACTACGACTTATCTGGATCTCCAAGACCGGACTGGACGGATCAATTGTAAAAACTTCCTCAAGGGAAAAAAGACTCTTCTTTATTACAGGTGAAAGTCGGGGTGTTTTCAGGTGGTTTTTTTAGCATTAATTTTTTGTTTAACATGGTTATTTTTTATTTTCATTGTTCATAAAACTACTGAACCTGAGCAGGGTGCTTCTAATGTTTTAGTGGTGTGACTTGAGGAATATTGACTCTCAGAGTAGAATGATGAGTGCTCGAAACTCTAAAATACACTATACTGCATATATATATTCAATAATTTGGTATTCACTCAGCCATCCAAATTATTGAATGCAGGTGTTCCCATCACTTTCACTGCCACACGTACATAAAATCTATAAAATCCGAGCATCTAGGCTCCTTCTACAAACATCTGTGAAACAATAGCTTGCTTGCAGGAGCTCAGCGAATCCCAGCATGGTACCATGCCTCCTTTGCAACAAGTCCAGTCATGAAATTTCCTTACTACTAAATATTCCACAGCTGTTAGTGGTTTAAAACAAAGTGGAAGTGATTTGCAATTACAGGAAGTGGATGGTGAGGAGCAGAGGCCGCCAACTTTCAACAGAGTCAACTGCTACAGACCTCTAAACTTCATGTGGCCTTTAGATTAGCTCAAGAACAGCGCAGAGAGCGAGCTTTATGGAAAGTGTTTCCATTGCCGAGCAGCTGCATCCAAAGCTTGGATCACCAGGTGCAAGACAAAGGGAAACACTTCCTGGTTACTTTCTTCCAAGAATGATGAATGAATGAATGATTGATAACCTGCCATCCACCAAACAGATGCACTGGAAAACACTCTTATGTTTACATTTGCATTAGCGGCCCTCAGTCATACAACAGCTCCTAAAACTGGAACTTGATCACCAAACCTTCCTCGTTCTAGATGTAAGTCTTATCACTCAGGCTTTAACCCACAATACAAAAAGACTATAAAATTAGTGAAACATTAGGGAATTGTTAAGGAAAAAATTCCTTAATAAAATAAACAAATGGAGCCGGAATCTTGTTCTTTGGTCCACCCACTCCTGGGACATGTAGGCCTTGTCCAGTAAAGGTACAGTCTCCCTTCATCACTGACAGCTGTTCAAAAGAGAAACACAAAATGGAAAAATGACAGCTGACTATAAAATTTCTTTTTGACCACATAAATTCCCTTTAAAATAATCACTATGTGTTATCACCCGACATTAGTGTACTAGAGTTAAACTCTAAGCAATGATTCAGGCAGTTGCTTTAAATTATCAAAAAGAACTCCAAGCATCAACCTCCAGAATCAATCCTGATAGACTCCCATGTTAAAATGTCCAAGTTTACAGGGGAAATAAACTCTCTTCCAGCCTGCTACATGAACAGTTTTGGTCTCATGTGAGTTGTTTTTTTTTTAAAGTAAATCACTTGTAAAACCCTCTTTTTCTCCCCCCTGAAGGTTTTGCTTCTAATGCCATCTTTACAGTTGCAGAAGTCTCCCACAGATATTAATGCAGGATCCTTTTCAGTGCCGTGCAGACCTGTTGTTATAAAAGAAGCAAAAAATCCAGTATATTCACATTCAGCCTTCTGTATGTCGTACTTTCTTTCTTCTTCTCGAAACGCAGAGCATCGTGTCACCCTAACACACCGGCACAGCAGCACCAGGGCCACTTGAAGGTCTCTCTCATGTTCTCTGACGCTCTGCTGCCTGTCAGCCTTCTCCCGAAGGCGCGCCATCTTTACGCGTCACCGAGATGCTACGCACAAGGTTTTGGCATAAAAAACCCCCACGCAGCTCGTGTGGATCTGACCCTGTCACTGCATTTTCTAACTCTTTTCAGACTTAAAAAAAAAAAGTTTTAGAGGGGAGTTGAGTTGATGCCAGCGGCTCCAAATAGTAGTGGCTTGCACATTTGCCTACCATGGTTCAAGCCTGAGAGGAGACACAAAACACTCAGGAAGGTTGCATCAGGAGGGCGCCCAGTCCAAGTCGATGCCACCTGATTCCAGTAATCTTGTTGGACTTTGTTCAGGCGGGGATTGGCGATTTCAAAGCAGGAACATCTGAGCGCTCGAGGAGGACGAAATAGATGAAGAAGGCGCCTGCTGGAAGTGATTGTGAACGAGGCTTGACTTTGTGTCCACTGAATGATTTATTTATCAAGTCGACGGCAGTTTCATGGCTAGATTGGGGGTGGCGGCGGGGGGGCTGGCGGGGAAGTTAAAAAAGACAGCCACGACCTCAGTTTGACGAGAAGGAATCAAAAAGATCACGATAGCTCTTGTGCCCACAACACTGAAAGGGAACAAATGGCTCTTTAATATTTCCATGCATAGCAAAAGAAG
>NW_024582400.1:1612883-1617753 GCF_018398535.1 Haplochromis burtoni
GGGGGGGATCACGAGGACGGTGATGAATAAAACAAAAAGAAGCAACAAGAAAGAGTCGCAGCGGCGGCATCTTTGTGAGGCAGAGAGGAAATATGCGCCACGTCAAAAGCTGTCGTCTTTTTATCTAATGGGCGCGGCGGCTGTAATGCATCCATGTGGCCCTCACTTTAATAATTGAACAGACATCGGGGCGGCACCTGCTGGGAGCCTGAATCATTGTCGCGGCTTTGAACAAACCGCTGTGACATTACGGGATCAGGCTCGGCCAAAAAAAACACAGACAGAGGGGAAAAAAGAGGAGAAGAAGAAGAAGGAGGAGGAGGAAAAAAAGGATGCATTCAAGGCGGTGAACATGGCCTTGGGCTACAGAGTAATGAGCACATCTCCGTGGAGGCTCCACAGATTCGCTATTTGAAAATTGTTTCGTGTCTTAATAAATCCTAAATGTGTAATTTACTTGTGAAAAGGGAAGAAGAAAGCAGCTGACATCCCCCTCTTCGTTGCGTTCTCCCCCCGTCGAAAAGCAACAGAAATCACACCGACTGAGGCGTGTCAACGTTTCCTCAGGTGTAGACGCGGCACCCTCAGATCTCCTCGCCCTCCCCTTCCTCTCTCTTTTCTTGCTCCCCAAATCGCAAAGTCATTGAAATTCCTGGTGTGCCTCTGCAGAAATTATAAAACCTTCTGAATCAATTACAACATCAATCGTCCTGAAATCTGTGCCCGATGAATATGTATAAAAGTACACACGCGTCCTGCTAATTAAACAAGACCGTCAGAAATCACTTCAGACAGGTCCGGCAAACGCACAGCGAGCATACATTACCCAGCAGGAAGTTCAGGCTCAGAGACAGCTGATGGAAGGACTGAATGCTGAAGTTATATTAATTTCTGCTGCACCTTCTCCACGTTTCCCAGACCCATTTGAAGCTGATGTTTGCCAGATCAGCATCAAAGAAGTCACCGGCAAACCGTGAACTGGTTACAGCACGAGCCAGGCAGGGACGGTTTTTGTTACCTTTCAAATAAAGTGTCATACATTCATTTCTGTCTAAAGCGATTACACTTGGGTGTCTCAAACCTGAGAAAATTCATGGAAAAGCACCGAACACTAACGTAACCCCAACCTTCGACGGCTGTCCAGTGACCTGGTGGATGTTGAGAGGTTAATTGATGGACTTGAATGTAGAGCAGCCAGGCTAAATTTCCATCGAAGCACAGAATACGAGTCCACTGAGGCTATGAGGACTTCAAGTTCATCAATTTCATTTGATTTAATATCTTCTCTGCCTCTTCTACGGTGAGCTGCGCCTGATGGGGTGAATGCCTCTTATCCAATGTCTGCTTCAAGATTTCAAACCCAGACTTTTCAAACTTTATCTTTTACAAAAACACTCCAATGATGTGTGTCTCTGACAAAGTTGGAGGGCACAAGTCAGCTTTGCAGCAGGTGCTGTCTCCGAGTTCCCGTCCTGACACACTGTATGGCTCTTTAGTTTCAGTTCAGTTTTATTTATATAACCCAAATCTCAACAATGGTCACTTCAAGGTGCTTTGTATTTTAACTGTAAGAACCCACAGTAATACAGAGAGAGCCCCAACAATCAGTTGAACATGCACTTAGTAACAGTGGGAAGGAAAAACTTCCTTTTAACAGGAAGAAGCCTCTGGTTGAAGCAGGCTCAGGAATGGCGGAGCCATTTGCCATGACCGGTTGGAGGTGCTTTCAAATCTCCTTTGGACCAAACTGGAAAGTCTAAATATCTGAAACAAACCAACATTCCAGGTTTGAGAACCTCAGTAAGTAAAATTAAATGGAATCGTCACATAAAATACGACAAATTAAAGTAAGGAATCACAAACTGTCT
The DNA here is from genome assembly GCF_018398535.1 of Haplochromis burtoni. Classification (NCBI taxonomy): domain Eukaryota; kingdom Metazoa; phylum Chordata; class Actinopteri; order Cichliformes; family Cichlidae; genus Haplochromis; species Haplochromis burtoni. The sequence continues at coordinate 1,614,752 of NW_024582400.1, forward strand.
AAATCAAGTTTTGGGAAAGCTCTTGGAAAGGCCATAAAGACCTTTTCCTAATAAAAGATCCCGTTTTTGATTCAGATAATTGTCTAAAACATCGGTTAGCTGTTTGATTAGGATGGGGTCACAATACATTTGGAGTTGCAACCTCAAAACTGGTGATAGGTTGTAGGACTGTGATCCAGGAGGCCGGGTTAGAGTCCCTGCTTGAATCTTGAATTTTTCACATTGTCTCACTCTTTACTTTTGCTTTCACACACTAGTTGGGTGTAGACACTGAAAACTATTAAAAAAAACTTTGTTAGCTTCACGAGGAACAGGAAAAAACAATTTGAGAGTAATTGATTAGTCCCACTTTGGTACAACCATGGACACAGTGTGCATACCCAGAGCGTTCTCACTCCCGAGGCGTAACATGTCGACGTTTTGTCACGTCCCGCGGCGTTCCTGAGGAACGCGAAAGGAGACCTTCGGCGTTCTTATGGTACGCGGCGGGTTATGGCTGGAATCCAGTGCAATGACGCTCCCGCGGTAGTAGACGTTCCAGCCCTGTATTCCAGCCCTAAACCTAACCTTATCCCTAGCCCTGACCATAACCTTATTCCTGACCTTAACCAGGGCTTTAATGATGTTAAATAGCGTGTTTCTAAGCGATGTGAAGAAAAAGAGCGAACATGTGTAGATTCAGTCCAGACGGTTCTCATATTTCCTCTTTTTCCGAGGTCGTCATTTAGGAACGTGGTGGGTAGCCGAAAACGTAATATGGTGACGATTTGTCACCTAGCGTAAAATGTTACGCTTTGGGAGTGAGAACGGGTTGGCATACCAGCATTAATTTATGGAATGAGATCAGGATAGGATATCTGGAATGCCTGTTGAGGATCGTCGGAGCAACCCGTCACTGCACAAGTCCAGGTTTCTACCTTTAATTCGTTTCTTGGTTTATCTAACGGCTTCTCCTCGTCTCTAACAGGAATACCCACTCCTCTCAGTTTGACGGTTTTTACATAAACATGCTGCCTCTTCTACTTTCATCTCATTCTCCTGCTGGAAAAAAGCCTTAAAATGTACAAATTTCCTCTGAACAAAATCAGCTTGGATTAAAATCATCTGATTACTGCCCCCTCTCTTCCTTCCTCTCGTCTTCATCTCACTTGGCACAAAGTTACCCGAGCATCTCAAACAGAGGAGGAGTTTCATGCTTTAAATTTTTCATCTTCTCCTCCTCGGCCAGTTGTCCCCAGGCCGTTGCTGTCTCTGCCCATGTCTCCCGTCCCAAGATGAGCCGCTCGCGGAGCGGAGGGAGAGGAAGGCGAAAGGGGAGGAAGGGGAGACCAGCCAAGAGGCCCCGGGGCCGTGGCCCTCTCTGGACCCCCAACCCCGGGTCACTGAGCACCTCAGGTCAGCCAGGCCCGCTCAGCCTCCTTGTGAGTGAATCGCCCAACAACCGGATCGAGGAGGAGGCATCAGGAGAAGGAGGAGTCTCCCCCCTGGTGTCTTGTGTAATCAAGATTTAGAGAACAGCTGGAAGGAGGAGGAGGAGTGTGTGCTCATTGTGTACATGTGTTTTCTCACGTTCAGACAGATTCGATCTGTCGTATGTGTGTGTGTGTGTTTGTGTTTCCTCGGCATTATTGGAGGATCTTGTGTGCGTCTGCGTGTGGTCGGCGTGTATCCCCTGCTGGCCCTCAGCGCTCAGAGCGGGTTCAGAGTCGGGGTCTTTGCCTGCGAATAAAAACTCCTCCTCTGGGTGCCAGAACGCTCGTCTTAGGGTGGAACTGTCAGAACGAGGAGCCTCAGACTCACAGGAGAGCAAATACACAAGACGGATGGACACTTTCAAAAAAATAGCAAAGATAAACTGACAGTTGAATCAGAGTAAATGAAAGAATCTCATATATTTACTTATAGAATTAAAAATATATTAGATTTCTGATCTGCAAAGCCTTTCTGACTCTCTGAAATCACAGCAGAAACACCTTTCTTTCCTACATTTTGATCACAAATCGCACAGTTCAAGCTAATCCTGCATCAAACACCGAAAATATTATTATTGGCTGACACGAGCATCCTTGTCTCGACCTGGTTTTACCCTTTTCAGTGTTTCATTTTGCTGACGTGAGCTGTGTCTACATAAACAGTTTCGACCATAGGAATTTTCCAAGGAACTAAAGGTTCCTTCTGCCCTTTGATACGCTCCCTCAATTGTAAAATGTTTAGAAAGGTGTGGACTTCAGTGAATCAAATGAACACAAACTGCAGGTTAAAGCTCCTGAATATGGTGGATCTATTACCCTGTAAAAGGGTAATAGATACTGTTACTGAGAGGTGTAACAATGGGTCTTTGCTTGTCCTGATGTTGTGAAATGATGGCAAGTTCTCACGAGTTGACATTTAAGCAAAAGAATTATCCTCGTGTTGCATCATGAAGACCCATCACCTGGGATTCTCCTGACACCTCTGGCAATCAGAAGTGGGGGAAGAGTTGGAGCTGTACGGTTCAGCTTTGCTTCAGCGGCAAAAAATAAATGAGAGGTTGGAGAAAAGTGAGCGACTTCTTGGTGAGTTGGTGAAAATATGTCACTGCAGCTTACTCTCACTTCTTCTCTCCATCTCCTTGACCATAAGAGGCAAATATTAGTGAGTGTCACATGTGTGCTAGTTTTTAGTTTGAGGGCAAACTGAGGTGTTTTCACGGAAGTAAAGTTGCTTCTGTTGAATGGTGGCTTCCTTGCTTGGATCTTTTTGGACCTCATACTGGGAGATCCAGTGAACAGCTCCTTCGAAGCCACAACCAGAAGCTCCTTTGCTCTGCCTGTCACGGTCCGGGGCAGCGGCCGTGTGAAGAGTGGAAAGGAGGACTCAGATGCAGCACTTACTCAGATGTGAAGGTGATTTATTGACAATACTGAACATAAAGTGGAGATGGCAAAACAGAACTAAGGACGAACTAAACTGGGAGAAACTACACAAAGGGAGTGGCAAACCTGAACATGAAGGGAGAACAG
>NW_024582400.1:1635323-1640585 GCF_018398535.1 Haplochromis burtoni
AGCGATCACGTAGCTAACTGGTATATAATGATATACCAGTTAGCCCAACTTCAGCAACCTTAAAAAAGTCACTGCTGTTCAGTTTTCTGTCTTCATTTATGTTCGAAGTGATAGCAGAGCTGTACGTTTTAATTTTTCAGAAATCTCTCAGTCAGAATATGGTATGTCATGTTTAGGTGGAAACTAGCGAGCTAACTTCCTGTTAACTTCTAACTCTGTTAAATTTAAGAAATTCTGTTTTCATCGATGCCTGGATGTTAAACTTAATTGTTACACCTGGTAAAGCAGCAACGCTGATCATTTTATTAAAGATGAAGGAATTTAGACAGTTTTCAACTCTCAGTGATGCCGCAGTGTTCGTTTGACTTTGGGACCTGAAGCGGATACTTTTGGACCCAGATTAATCCAAGTCCGCGAGGCTCCCGATTACAGTAGCCTTAATTCTCCGACAATCCATCAAGCGGTGCAGCTTCGTAGCTTACCAAAGTCATACTAAAACAATTTTGGCAGATTTTTGAGCGCCGTGCACCACATAAAATCGGTTCGAGGTCAGTAAGCACAACCAGAATTCATAAATAAGGTGTACAACCTTTATGCTTTTACTGCACTGGCAGTGTGTTAGTGTGTTTACGGCAGGACAACACACATTTCCGTCGAACCTGCCTTCTTCTCGGTTCCCCGTGTGCCACTCCATTTAAAATAAATCCTGTAAACATGCCTGCTCACAGATGCTTTCAACTGATTCAAGGCAAGTCTTTATAAAACAACAATAATAAGAAAAATTGTTGTTACCTTCAAAATTTCGTAAGAGTGCCTCACCCTTAGCTTGAGGGCCTTTAAAAGGGAAGTCTGTAGGAGGTGGAGATTGTTGAGGTAAATCGGGGAACTTGATGGGTTTCCTTCTGTCTTGCAGGAAAGATGATGTTCCATCTGCAAAATGAAAATCTTAAAAAGCTCATTCCATCATAAAGCACCAGAAGGGGAAAAAAATGGAGTCGTGCTACCTTGTAGCTGCGTAGCATCAAGCCTCACTTTTACAGCACTCATACACGTGTTAACAGATTTATGTAAAAGGTTAACTTGCTGGTGTTATTCTGCTCAGGCACTGCCATTTCACCCCCATTCTGCCTCCCCCCCCCCACCTCCCTGGCTGGGAAAAAAAGGGGGAACAGGCGCCCATTTCCCTGCCACCATTATGCTCATTTGTCCTGTCAAGAGAATGACAGGCCGGTTGACTCTTCCCCAGATACGACCATTAGGTAACGCTCTGTCATCTGACAGCGAGGCATTCTGCCGCTCCCTAAAAACCCCCTAATTATTTCCTTCGCCAGAGACAGGCGGTGGCGGGTAGGTAATTTTTAACCTTTCACGTGCACCTGGGGAACCCTCCTCCGGGGAGCCAAGGTGCCTGTGTGGCATTCAGTCATCAAAACATGACCTTTTATGGCCGTTCGGAGAGCAGTTGGCACCGGGTGCCATGCGTCGGCTAATGCTAATGTTGATGACTAATTTATGCATCAGCCGACCGCATCTGCAGCAAGTTTAGGGTAGCAACAATGTGTGATAGAGCGGTGAGAGGGGAAAGGAGAGGAGAGGAGGGGGCATAGCTGCAGAGCAAGCAGAGGTGAAAGGCATTTTGGGGGAAGGGGTGGGGCTTTTGAGACACCGGGTAGCCTGGCACGACAGGGAATTGAGGGGGCTAATTATGTTGCAGGGAATACATTCAGCGTGACCAGCGAGCCTTTTTAGAATTTGTCGAGCGCAATCTGACTAACGTGGCTGACCTTTACTTTTTTTTTTTTTTTTGACCAAATTGCGGAAGACCACAGAGCATGCAAGATGTGTGCATATTCTATGACCTAATTGCCTTTTTTCTTGTAAGGCCAAAAGCTGCCCAGTACCACCACCATCAAAAATAAGCATGGATGTCACAATGACCCATCACTAGTGCACACCTGCAGAACATTTACAGTAAACCTACCATGAAGTTACAGTAAATGTAAAACATTCACAATACACGTACAGTAGATATAGATAGTTTACAGCAATGTACAGCAGATATAGAATGTTTTCATTAAACTTACAATAAATGTACAGTAGCTATAGAAAATTTACAGTAAATATACCTAAATGTACAGAAGATATTAAAAGTTTGCAGAAGACTTACCGTAAATGTATAATTCTATTCAATTTTACAATTTTATTTATACAGCACCAAATCAAAACAACAGTCGCCTCAAAGGCACTTTATTTTGTAACGTAAACCCTACAATATTACATACAGAGGAAAAACCCAACAATCATATGACCTCCTATGAGCAAGCACTTCTTCTATAGTCTTAAAATGTTTCGAAATACAGGTCACACTATACACAATCATACACTGGTGATGGCAAGCTACAGTGTAGTCACAGCCGCCCTGGGGCGCACTGACAGAGGCGAGGCTGCCGGACACTGGCGCCACCGGGCCCTCTGACCACCACCAGTAGGAAACAGATGAAGTGTCTTGCACAAGGACACAACGACCGAGACTGTCGGAGCCGGGGCTCGAACCGGCAACCTTCCGATTACAAGACGAACGCCCAACTCTTGAGCCACGATCGCTCTTATTATGTATCTCATTTTATGGTGGTTACATTCTTATACACATTGTCTTTCTAAGCCTGCTTTTTGCTAGCCATAATGTAGCATTCTACCTTAAAACAGGGTGTATACAACTGACTAATGAAGCTAGCTAGCCAGAATTTGATTTGGCTGGTGTTTGGTTAAAAAACAGGCAAGATGACAATCACCGAAATGTAAAACTTGATCCATCAAGATGTAAATGAGTCAGATTATGGTGGTTGCATATACCTCATACATATTATCTGTAGTTTACTTGGATTCCTTTCTTTAGCCTAAGCTAACTGCCTACTTGCTATAACGTAGCTGTGCCAACAGAGTGGTATCAGACTTCTCAAAAATGAAAATAAAAAACCAAGAATTTTTTGCTTTAACAAAGATGTGTCTTCAACTCCTATTCTAAACATGCAGGACAGTTATAGTCATCTGTGTCTGGGTTAGAAATATGCTTGCGTATTTTTCACTTTTTTCATCAGTGTAACAGAGGATATAAATGGGTGCAAAGGAGCGAATGCCTACTGCACTGTCAGCCCGCCTGAGAGCGATGGCGAAGGTGATGACAGAGACATTTATGAGACGGCGGGACCTCGGGCTCTACAAAAAAAGGCGAGGGGAAAAAAAATGCTCATAATATTCCCCAAAACTCCTGAAATGTCCATAATTTCTTCTTATCGTGAAGATGGATTTCAGGGTGAAAGTAATCGGATCAAAAGTAAGTGATGGCGCTATTCTGCTTGAAAAACATAATCTGTACGAATCAGGCCTTGTGCACATTTGCAAACACGTCCTCCACTCTCTGCTTCCTGCGCATTCACTGTCAGCCGGGGAACAAGATGAACTCTTTGTTTAGACAAAGCGTGAAAATTGTTTTCCCTGCAAAGTGTGACACTAGTTTTTCCTCTTTTCTCACATTCTTGCAGGGTTGGGGAGGAAGAGAAAGGTCACAGCGAAGTATTTCCCTCGGAGCGTCGTGGCGCAATAAAACACAAGTAAACACAAAGCAAGACGGATTCAAGGCGCCGTACGTCCACGCAGCCATTAGTGATTTATACTCTGTTTCTAATCCCTTGCTCGGGCCGCCCCGCTGCCATTAAGCTTCAAAATTACACGTTCTATCACAAGCAGCCGCTCTCACCTGAGTATTGGATTACTGAAATAAAATATGAATAATTAATACTGAGAAATAGGTTCCTGGCAACAGGAATGGCTGCAATTTAATAATGAGCATTATGTTTCTTGTGCTTTTTTTCTTCCCCTCCTTCTCATCCTCTGGTGTCGTTTGATCTTCTCGGGTATCTACACCAAGGGAGTCGCTGCCTCCTCTTCTTTGGGCAGCATTGGGGCGAGAGACCTGCCTTCCTCCTGTGTTCTTTATTCTCCGTCCTCCTCTTCTTCATCTTGGTTTTCTTTTTCTTCTTCTTTAATAAGCTGCCGTTAAATAAATTAGAAAATACCCACCCAGGGGTGATCAGACGGCCACAAACCCCTGTCATCTGTCTCCTGGCGCTGCCAGGCAAAAGAGAGCAAGGGAGGGGAAGGAGAAGAAGGGAGAGGAGAACAGCCAGGATTTCTTCTTCTTCTTCTTCTTCTCCTCCTACTTCACCCTCTTCATCTTCTTTTCCTTTCCTTCCCCTGGCTTGGTATTCTGTCAGAGGTGAGCGAGAAGAAGAACAGACCACCGAAGGCGATTAAAAAAAAAAAAAAAATCCATGCATCCATATTTATTTAATGCGGCGAGAGGATACAGAAGGAGGAGAGGAAGGAAGGGAAGGAGACAGACAGACAGAGAGAGAGGAGGAAAAAAACTTTGCTACATATGGAGTGCTTCTTACAACTAATCAGCAGACTGTTGGTGATTGGGGCCGCGGGCGCCAGGTTGGCTCGAGCCAGAGTTAGCACAGTGCCCAGGTCTTTGCTGCAGGCTGCACAGGTTGGCCTCAACTCTGCTGGGGAGCAGATGGCGAGCCAAAGCTTGTAGTCACACTTACCTTCCCCACTAAATCCCTAATCCCTCCGTGGACGCTCCTCCAAGGCAGGTTTTTGGAGGCAGAAATAGGGGTTACAATCTGGACCGGTGCGGCGCCTGCCAAAACACTCACAACACAGAAATGCAAATTAACTTATTTGTGTTGTCCGCCGGCCAAGGCGCCGCTTCTTTTGCGGGTAATTAAGATACCTTGAAAAATATTTGTAAAAGATCAATAATCAGAAATGGACAAATAACAATGCAGAGGAAAAGAGCAGGAGAGAGAGAGAGAGAGAGATGGGGATGTGGAAGATGCACGGACGCTGTGTTATGTGATTTTTCTTTTCTTTTCTTTTGATTCTCCAGCATCAAACCAGCCTCGTTATCACCTGAAGATATGCTCCTCAGGTGTTTCTGCCAACAAATACAACATTTCTGCAGCATGTTCCTTTAAAGGCAGTAGTTTGAGGCCACACACGCACACACACACACATAAAAACCCCAAGCGCCTCCTGAATCAGTAACTGTTAGAGGAGGCGTAGGAGCCTCGGTGACACCTTTCAGCTGTGCTTGTTGGCTGGTGCTTAAGCTGCACACACACACACACACACACACACAAAAACACAAAAAAAAAAAAAAAAACACACACACACACACACACACACACACACACA
>NW_024582400.1:1640605-1677959 GCF_018398535.1 Haplochromis burtoni
CTTGTGTCAGCAGCACTAAATGGGCTGCAGATGTTAATGCACTGTTTTAGATACAGTGGCAGGAAAAAGGAGGCAGAGACGAACCCATTCAGACACAGAATAACTAAATACACGGAGAGAGAAACACATTCATTAGCGAGGAGTGCGCGGCGGGCAATAATTCAGAGGTGATGCATTGTAAACGCTGCAGTTTAAACACAGTGGGCCTGTTTAAAAATCTTTGGAAACAGACAATATGTAGGTTTCACTGCACGATCGCTGGTTTAAGTTTCGGTGTTTAAAACATCTTGTAAGAGCACATTTTCGTGGTTTAAAACAACACCACAGTTTCTTCTGTTAGCTTCTTATCTTGCTAATGGATTCATGTAAGTCTGCCACATGTATCATGTACTAATTAACCCTGGAATCTATTTATATTAGCCTATACTTTTCACTACAAGAAATGTAATCTCACCTAACTGGCAAGCAGTTTCATAGCCAGGTGAGGCCTGCTGCCTCATTATTTCAAGACAAATTCAGCTGATGGAAGATTTGATTCCAAATGTTTTCACTCGAACGCTCAATATGATGTCCAAATAGATGTCAGTACAAGTAAAGAAAGCTGTTCTTATTATTAGGCTGGAAAAACGAAATAAACCTAGTAGGATCTGGAAAAACAAAGTGTGAGACATCTTTAAAAAGAAGGAATGTTTTGAGTAGCTCAGCAACACCAAAAGCTCTGAAAAACCACAAGACGACTAAAGCTGATGATCACAGAATTATTTCCATGGTTAGGAAAAATTACTTCACCACATCTAACCAAACCAAAAACACTCCAGAGGAGGTAGGAGTGTCATTATCAGATTTTTATTAGAATCAGGGGGTTTACAACGAGCTGCAAACCACATGATACACTCAGGAGCAAGAAGGCCGGAGTAGACTTTGTCAGGAAACATCTAAACGAGCCCGGAGAGTTTCTCAGATGAAACCAGGATGAAGCATAGCGTATTATCTGCCACACATGCTGGAGGCGGTGTTATGGGACGGGCACGTATGGCTGCCAGTGGAATCAGGTCACTGGTGTTTATTGATGATAGGAGCAGCAGGATGAACTGTGGAGTGTACAGGGCTATAATCTCTGCACAGATTAAGACAAATGCTGCAAAACTGATCAGACAACACTTGATGGTGCACATGGATAATGACCCAAAGCATGCAAAAGCAACCCAAGAGTTTCTCAAAGCAAAGAAATGGGATCATTTTCACTGGACAGGTCGGCCGCCTGATCTGAACTGAACAGAGCGTGCTTTTCAGGTTACTGAAGACAAAACTAAAAGCAGAGAGACCCACAAAGGCAGCAGTAAAGGTCTAACAGTCCACGTCAGAGGAGGAAACAGAGCATTTTGTGAAGTTCACAAGCTCTAGAATTTAAAATCCTAATGTTAAGAACAATCCTTACATTTAAAAATGATGCTGGTTGACCGTGTATAAAAACGACTGCAATTCATGCTTTAATCACATCTTGACTATTTGATTTTAAACCCACTGTGTTGGAGTGAAGAGGAATAAAGTTATTGTCCACAATCGTTTGGACCTGAAGTCATTACGGAGAGCAATGTGCAATCACAATCACCAAAAGAGTGACACGCTGGAAACTGAAGCAGCCAGAGCTTTTCCTATATTCGTGTTCAGTGCAAGTGTCCTGACACACACATCTGCTGTTGTCTACTTCCTGTGGGGCTTCCCTGTGTCTGTCTGTCTGTCTGTCTGTCTCCTCCTCTCCTGCTCCTTCTTCTCCTTTCAAAATATACACAACTGCATTATAGCAAATATGTCATTATATATGTACTTTTTCTGGCAATCAAAACATCAGGCTCTAAATTTAAAGAGTAAAATCTTCTTTTCCATATGCCGCTTCAACAGGCCTCCTCAGTGTTTACGCTTGGGTCAGTGCCCAGACTGCCCATTGGCTAATCTGGCTTTGTGGACTGTGCATGCAGATATTTTAATTTATTGAAAGCAAACAAATGTAAATATCAAAAAAGGGTCAAATTAAAATTATTCAGCATATTTCCTGCTTGCTGTTTGTAATAAGCATGGTGCTTATGTGTTCGACACAGTTTCGACATTGACATTTTTAAACAAATTCAACCCAAATTATTACTTAAATACTCCTAAAATTGAACCGTTTATCTGACATAAACATGTCTGTTGAATGATTATAAATGAAATATTGATTTGCAACCTGTTTTAAGCAAGTTTATTCAGCTAGCTCTGTTTATTCTCTAAAGGACGTTTTCTGTTTCAGTCACTAACTCAGTACACTGCTCAAAAATCTGCCAGTAAAAGCTGCTTCTTTCTCTTACTGATAGCAAACTGTTCTGCTGTGCGGCTGTCATACGCCCCTCGAGCAGCGCTCAGTGCTGTACTGTAAGTCTGAGAGGGTCTGAAAGGCCTCTGGGAGCAAGCAGGCGGATCAAACGACCTCCCCAGTATCCGACCAGATGTCCTTACTGGGACGGGTTCAGATGGTCCCAGCGAGCAGCGAGGGAAAGGTCAGAGTCACACAGTGGGTTAAACTGGACCCATCATGAAACTGGCCCCGGCTGCAGGCTTGTGCAGCACCGCCCCGCTCATCGGCAGGGATTATTTCAATTAAGGCTCACGCTGGCTGAACGCGGGATTACAACAGGGTTTAGAGTGGCAGGACACATCTGAACACAGCACATGGTCAGCCAGTCAGCCGCTCCCAGGGATTACATGGCTGAAATATGACAGACAGGCAGCCATAATTAGCACGAGTATGGGCAAAATGAGAAGTGGCTGTAAATAAATGGGCAATTCTATGAAGAAAAGAAAAATAAATACAAATACTGTGTGGCTCAGAGGCTTTTTTAAATAACTTAGTTACATTTTTAGAATTCCTTATTGTAATAAAGAGTAGTTTTAAAAATGAGGCATTAAAATAAAAATATATAAAAAAAAAAGTTTTTGCAGCAATATTTAAATGTAGGTTTTTCAGCCTCGTTACTTTTATTATAAGTACTTGAATTTATTCGTGATTGGTTTTTCAGGTTAATTTCAAGTAAATAACACTACTACTATTTTGGCACTCCCACATGCTATAAATACACATTTGCCCTGTAATCTACATCAACATGCTGACCTATATATAGCCATATATAGTTTATTGTTGGTCTCTTCTTGTACTGGTCTTAGGTTAAACATTACCGTGTCACGATAATAAAGGTTTACTTTTTTTTTCTTTACATCTTGGCACGTCAAACAAACTCAAATTTAATTCATAACTGCTGTAATAGCATATTATATAAATTTAACTATCTGTTTAATAAAAATAAAAAAATGACTGAGTATGATCTCTGACCTGAAATATTCCGTAATTCCAGCTCTTCCTACTGTATTTGATTTTGACAATAAAAACCCCGACTCATTCCTGACTCATTGTTTTGTATATAAACTCTTTGTCACTCAGTCTAGCTAAAGTTTGACTATATGTTACTTTTTCCCCTGAGTTAAATAAACACTTTAGAACAATTTAAGACCATTTAATAAGTAAATAACTGCTGATTTAGTACACTAAATCAGAGTCAAAGGCTATAAATATGGCTTACCTGTTGAGCTACAACAATTAGCTTATAGCACGAGCACTTTATCAGTTAAATTATTGTCAGTTTTGATTTAGCTACTTAGTAGCAGTAGCATTCATTCAGCTTATGAAAAATGTAGATTCAGTAAGCAGGATAAATATGTTTCCAAATTATGTTTGGCTAGCAGAGAGTCAAAGACTGAAGATCTGTTAGTCTAGGAGTTAAGACATTCACACATATGCTATGATCATTATAGCAAGATAATAATTTAACAACTTTTAAGGCCAGATGTGTAGTTACTGCTTTTTTACTATAGTATATTTTTGTGTTTAGGGTGAACCTCTGGTGTAGAAAAAGAGCTTGTCCAAAAAACATATTCAAAGTACACTATGATATTAAGTCACATCTAACCTCCCAATGGCTGATATGTATTTGAAAAGAATGTCTCTAGGTAAATCAATAAACATATAAATATTATCAGAGGAATATCCTGTCACTCAGTGTGCATTATATCTTCAAATGTGTATAACCAGATAAGGAAGGGGTGCTCTCAGAGGGATAATTACACCACCATTTCTTCTTCTTTGCTATTCATAGACATGCTGCCTCTGTTATTGGCAGAGAAGGTAAAGAGCGGTATCACATGCTGAGTGGAGAACCTGCTTCGGATCAGTCATTGATGTTTAGCGGCAGCCGCAGGATCAGGAAAGGTAAAACCAGGCAATGAGCGACTATTAGCCTCTGCCCCCCTCTGCTGAATGCATGGGGTGATTTGGACATGAATTGCCGCCTAACCTGCCTTTAGCATTCACGACAGCCACCGACAACTACTGTCTGGCATTTCACCTGCGGACGGTCTGGACTGATTGAAATGCCGGTGCACACGTGGCAAAGACTCACCTAATTGGCCCCGGAGTCGGCCCTAATTCCTGATTCTCAGGAAGGTCCACATTTCAAAGCAGCACCCAGATCAATTAATGGACCGGTAATGTGTCTCATTTTCATACAAGGCGAGAGTCTTAGGTTGGGAAAAATCAGATATTGGCTACCTTCAACTGAGCAAGGCAGGCATCAGTTCAAGTTATGTGGAGGAGAATTCGATATGATCCTCAACTGTTCAGAGCAAAAGGGATTTTTTTCTGTCTAGTTCAGATATGATTTTTGACCCGTAACATTTTTTTAACTCTTAATGATTGAGATCTTTCATCTGTACCACTTCAAGAAGTCTTTGGTTGAGAATAAAGGGAAAGTTTTGAGGCAAGCTTCAGTGTTTTACTGGATGAGTGTTTTTCATGGCCAGTATTTTGGCTTTAGCGACATGTAGTAATTTGAATTGGCCCACAACATACAAATGTTATTCCTTGATGTTAACACTATAATACTGATATGTACAAGTTAGCATTAACTTGTACATAACTTGTACATAATGCTAACTTGTACATATCCTAATCTGTGTAAATTGTCGCTAATAAGCTAAAATTAGCTCTTTAGCAGGGAAATTTATATATGTTAGTATCCAACAAATACACAACATTCACATAAGCCTAATCTCATAAAATTGCTGCTAACAAATTACCATTAGTTTAAAATATATGTAATTTACTGCTCAAAGCTAATGCTAGCATTTGCATAATCTGTGGGAACTGTTGCTAACAAGCAATTAGCCTAAAACTTGCATAATTTACAGCTTTATTCTAACGCCTGAGTACTAACTACAGTCAAAATTGACCAAATCTGTGTAAACTGCTGCTAGCAAGCTAGTTTTAGAGTATGTGTAATTTACTGCTTGATGCTAGCACTGGAGTACTAACGGACATGCATTAGTCAGAATTAGCATAATGTGCTGCTAACAACCAATATTGTGGTTTATTGGTATACGAAGAGGCTATAGCAAACTAAAACATCAAAAGACTCCAAGCTGTTCACTTTTTAACCAACATTTAAAAGCATGGTCATGTCTTACCAATACAGAGGCTAGACCATTTTAAACATTGTTGTAAGCACATTTGTTTGGTGTTTTATTGTTATTTGTCTTTTTTTCTATTCTTAAATGTAGAGTTTGTTTGCAATATATTATTTCTGTCACTGTTACGCCCCACTTAAGAACAAAGTGTCGACTGGAGTGAGGGGTAACACAAAGTGAAAGGGAACACATGAACTACTGGAGAAATAGATGTCAGTATACAAGATTTATTGCCTAAAACTACTACAGTAAAACAAGCACAGGGAAGCTCTTTTCTTCAGGGTCTCCAAGGCCAAAACAATAAACAAAACACCCCCCTTTAGCTAGAAATCAAAACCAAGTACTCACTAACCAAAACAAAATACAATGGCTGAGCTCCCTGTCTAACCAAACCAGGAGAAAACAGTTGAAACAAAAATGGCAGAGAACCCCTACCTGCTTCCACAATGACAAACTAATTAACACAATAAGGGTACACCTTTGCTTACAATAAAAGAAAGAAAAACCAAAGTTCACAGAGGGTAAGTTCTCACACACATACACACTAAGGCCCGCTGCCCAAAACTCCACAGCTCACAGCTCTGGCAAAAATGGGGAAAATGGCAGGGGGTGTGGCAGTTTAGGATGGCAGACTATATGCCGTGGCTGACGAGCTGGAACACACCTCAGCTGCGGCTCATGAGGCAGACCTGCAACACAAGAAAAGGAGACAAACAACTCCTCTACAGAGGGAGAGCCACTAGAGGTCAGCGACCGTAACACCCCCCCACATAAAATATCACATACAGTAAACAGACACCTTTAACAACTGCCACCGGTCCATCACTGGGGTTAAGGGGTTAATACTGGGTCCTGGACAGTGCGTCAGCCACCACGTTGTCCACACCTCTCTGATGTCGGATGTCTATGTTATACTCCTGAGCAAGCAACGCCCATCTCATCAATCTTTGGTTGTGATTGTACATGTGTTTTAGGAATACCAGAGGGTTATGGTCAGTATAAACCATAGACAGGGGTGGTGGTTGACCCCACGTACACGTCGAAATGCTGCAGAGCAAGCAACATGGCCAGGGTTTCCTTCTCAATGGTGGAATAGTTGAGTTGATGAGGCTTGAACTTAGCTGAGAAGTAGGAAACCGGGTGACTGATGCCATCAACTCCATCCTGCAACAGTACTGCTCCAGCGCCCGTAGCGCTTGCATCCACTTCCAGCTTGAAGGCCTTGCTGAAGTCGGGAGCAGCCAGTACAGGGGCACTGCAAAGGAGAGACTTGGCACAGTCAAATGCATGTTGGCACTCAGCAGTCCATACGAAGGGTTCCTTTGGACTGCACAGACGAGTCAGGGGAGCCACCACTGTTGAAAAGTTCCGGCAGAAACATCTGTAGTAGCCCACCAGACCCAAGAAGCGTCTGAGCTCCCGTCTGGTGGTGGGCACCGGGTAGCTCAGTACGGCCTCCACCTTTGCATTCACGGGGCGCACCTGGCCATGTCCTACTTGTTTTCCGAGGTATGTCACTACCGCCTTGGCAAATTCACACTTTGCCAGGTTCAGAGTTAGGGAAGCCTGGGTTAAACGAGCAAAAACATCCCTCAGAGTACTCACGTGATCAGTCCAGCAAGAAGAATATACCACAATGTCATCCAAATACACATTACAACTGTGAATGTCTGCTAACACAAGGTTCATAAGTCGTTGGAAAGTGGCTGGTGCATTCCGCATGCCAAACGCCATCACTGTGTACTGCAAGAAATAGTCTGGAGTAACAAATGCTGAAATATCAGAGGCTCTGCTAGTTAGAGGAACCTGCCAGTACCCTTTTAACAGATCTAGCTTTGTTATGTAGGTGGCGGCTCCAATACTGTCTATGCAGTCTTCCATGCGAGGCAATGGGTATGAGTCAGGGACTGTGACTGCATTTACTCTCCTAAAATCAGTACAAAAACGAGGAGAACCATCTGACTTTGGTGTCAGCAGACATGGAGAGCTCCAAGAGCTATGGCTAGGTATCGCCAAACCATTTCCAAGCAGGTACTGTACCTCGTTTTTCATTAATTCCCTCTTGAGTGGGGGGCACCGGTATGCGTGTTGCTTAATAGGGCACGCATCACCCACGTCAATGTCGTGCTTTAACACTGGGGTTTTAGACGGTACATCCCCAAACAGACTAGGGTGTGCTTGGATCAGATCTTTCACATCGTCTCTCTCGTCATGAGGAAGATAGGAGAGGTACGTGTCTAAGGCACCAAGAACCTCTGAGTTTGCAAGCCTGCCGCTCTGCTGACCTTCACTACCCTTCACCAAACCATCATCATGGTTTATGGGCACAGAAATGAGTGAGATGGAGCCCTCGCGATCGTCTTCCCTAGAGTGAAACAGTTTCAGCATGTTTATATGGCAGAGCCGTGTTTTACGCCTCCTATCCGGAGTGCGAACGATGTAGTCTGTGTCATTGACTTTGCTCTCTACCACATATGGTCCCGCAAATTGGGCTGACAGAGATGGACCAGATGTGGGCACCAACACGAGTACCTGATCACCAGGTTTAAAAGAACGCTGCACTGCCTTCCGGTCATACTGCCGCTTCATTTTCCCTTGGGCTGCTGACAGAGACTTCTTAGCTATTGCACAAGCATGGTACAAACGTTCCCGACACTGCGTGACAAACTCAAGCACATTTGATTGCGGCTGCACATCAGACAAAAACTGTTCTTTCAGGGCTTTTAGTGGCCCTCTCACACTATGCCCAAAAACTAATTCAGCAGGGCTGAAACCAAGGGACTCCTGTTTTGCTTCACGAGCTGCAAACAGTAGGAATGGCAGTCCCTCATCCCAGTTCTTGTCAGTCACCAGACAATATTTTCGCATCATCAACTTTATGGTCTGGTGCTATCTTTCTAGTGCACGCGTAAAGGTACGTTTAGTTCGTCTTGAACTTGAGGCCACCCAGTTAAGACATGACTTTCACATGGCTGGCCATTTGCAATGCTAGCCTTGCAAATGACTATGGACTATAGAGTGGCTTGGTTATCCTTGCGAATGGAGACATCAAGCATCATAAAAAAGCATACTGAACGAAGTATTCAGTGCAAGTGAATGATTTATCCCTTAACAGATATCTTGCATGAGCATTTGTATAATCTTTCTTTGATTTACTGGAGGTTATTTTTCTTTTCCCCACTCGTCCTCCATGATGGGGGCAGATTTGTGAGAAAATCCCTGCACCAAAAAAAAAGAAATTCAAACTGTCAGAGACTCGCTAACAGCGTTTCTCTGCACTGGCTCTGACAGCTGTAACCGCGCAGCACTTGAAGGTAGAGCAAGGTACAACTGTGCTATTTTCTCAACAGCAGACTGCTTGAAATATGAATGAGCAGCCAGTCTATACATCATGCTAGCTGACATGTCAGATTAAAATTTATGAACAACTTCATCAGAAAGCCCTTTCTGCCACACAGATCTACCCTGACACTGGAGTTACATGGCTGGTTGGAGAGACGGATAAATAGGTGTGTGTATGTGCGTGTTAATGGCTGAGGGTAAAATTCTGTGAGCTGGAAGCTTGTAATTTGTACTTTAATTCAGGGAATTCACAGCCTGATTAAATCTGATTTAATCCTCTGCATACTGACATATGTAGGCCTGTATGCTCCAAAAAACCCAAGAAAAACATGTAACATGTATTGTCGGGTTGAAGCTGAGTATGTGTATCTACCTGTGAAGCATGAAAGTGTTTAAATAATCATGTATCAAGAGAAAAAAAGAGAAAGTTTAATCCAAAATTGATGCTTCCTGAGCTAACAACTAATAACAGTACCAATAAGAATGACCAAACTCAACAGGAAGCATGTCAACAACTAGTTAATGATTCAAAGTGACAGCAAAAGTGTGTGTTACGTGTGTGTGTGTGTCTGCCACCAACAACCCCTCTTCAGTCTTTGGGTTATGAAATAATACCTGTCATCTGCCGACTGCTGAACCCTGAAAAGAGGGCAGGTTTTCCAGGTCAGCCTGCCATCTGTCAGCGCAGCCCCTCTCCTGTTTTTGCACATTAGCACCTGATTGGTTGGAACCAAGTCAGAGTGGGTAGGTCCACCAGGGTAACAGTCGTGGACAAAGACAACATGGACACGTGCGCACAGTGTGCACGCCTACAAGCGTATGGGACACAAAAATTACCACGTGAGCGAATTAACTTGACCTAACTTTTAATTATCCGCCACAGCGTTAACATAAAGTTTTTGCTGTTGCTTTGGGGTCACTGGTTCAAAATAAAGAGAATAAGTAGGTTTGTGTCTTATAAATCCTGTATTATCTGAGAAAAATGTTCAAGCTTTTATCAGTAAATCATGTGTCAAGACATATAAGATGATATATAAAACATGTGCTATTGGAAGGTTTATGGGGCTCTTCTTGATTTCATCTCTTTAGCAGCACACATGTGTAAAAGTGGAATTTATGTGACATTTTGGAAGTAGTTTTAGCAGCTAGTGGAACCAAGGGGTAAGGAGGGTTGGGTAATAAGAAGGCAGAGCCAAGCCATAATTTATATAAAGAACTTATTATAAAATATTGTGCAAAATTAGCTCAAAACATTGCAAAATTTACTAAAGTTATTAGCAGAATGTGAAGAAATTACTGCTGCGACCTCATGTTAAAACGTGTGTGTTGTGTTGAAGCGATGTCATCTTTCATTAGGGCCAGGCTGTACTTTCATGTAATACCAGTTTGTACCACAAGACGGTGTAGTGAGTCAGTTTGATCTGCTTTTAACCAGAAATGGTGCTACTGTCTATGGGAGCTTCTTTACGGCTCTGATTTATTCATTTATTTATTTATTTGTTTGTTTGTTTTTCTGCCATACACAAGTCAGAATTTTGGGTTATCTCAAAATTTTGTTTGACTTTTGAGAAAATAAGGCCAAAAAATGTTGGTTTTTGTCACGGTTCGCGAGGCGAGCCATATGGAATTATTAAAGGACGCAAGATGCTGCACAACTGAGGTGAGGAAGCTTTATTGATGGAGCGTGCTCAAACAACAAAGGCGAGGGTGGCAAAAAAACAGGAACGAGTAAAACCTAAACTGGGAAAACTAAGCATAGAAAACAAACCTGAAACCTAGAGACACACACAGAGATGCAGGGGTACACGGCACGACAACAGAGGGAGATACACAGATGAACCAGCAATGCACGCGCGAAAACACAGGGTTTAAATACACAGAGGGCAATCAGGGAATGGTAAACAGGAGGGAGACACGTCTGGGAGTAATTGGACATAACGAGACAAGGGGAAGCGAAACTAGAAACACTAACGAGAGACGCAGACCTGCAAAATAAAACAGGAACTCACACATGCAAAGACACAGAGTAAGGAACACGGACTTTACACAGAGGAAAACACAGACAGAAATGGCTCAACATTAAACTGAGGAAGAACAGAACCAAAATATATCACAACAATAGAAAACACAAAACACTGGGTGAAAGACCCAGGATCATGACAGTTTTGTTGTTGTTTTGTTTTGTCTCAGTGTTTCGTGGGTCAAAAGGGATACTTCTTGTTCTTTCTTTTCACAATAAAATTCCAAATATATTCTGTTTTGGCACAAAAACATTCTATATGGCTAATTTTGTGATACACGAACCAACGGTTTATTAAAATAACTAAGATAAAAAATATTATTTTTATTTAATGTTATTTTGTTGGTACTGCAAAAGTTACACCAATCATATTTTTTATTAGTCTGTATCTCTGAAGAGACACTAATTAACAATAAAAAGTGTAGCTTTAATCCAACCTGATGGCAACCAAATCAAGGTTAGCACCACTTATATTTATATTTTAATTGACTGTGGTAAAGCAATTCCCCCACTGGGATTAATAATGGTTACAAGGTACGAAATATATATCAGCAACATTTTTCCAGCTCCACCTCGGGGGTCCCAGGTCGGAAAAGATGTACAGTCCCTCTTCAGCAGAAAACCAAATGAGCGCTGTGGTGTCGATACATCAGCAATCAGCTTGCAGTTTGTCCCTCCAAGTCACGTGATCTGAAAATAAACTCGCACTTCTACTATCAGAAGCTATGAAACACCAAATGTGTGTAAAAAATACACGAGGATTCAAATCCCATTCTCATCAAAGGCTCCTTCCACTCATGTCAGTGCACTTTGATCAGAGTTTGTGGCTGAGTTCAGCAACCACCGGTTGCCACGGGGTCAGTAACCATTCTGCAGGGCTGATGTGTTTTTGCTGTCTACTTAGCAAGGGTAAAATGAAGCCAAAGCCATGTATGCAGAATCAGAAACGTCACAGTTTAAGATTTAAGCTCATTTGGACTCTTTAATCTTCATCTGTGAAACAGAAACTTGTAAAAGGAAGTCTATGCTACTTACAAGACACACATAAGCTTGTATGTTTGGGCCGTGCTGTTGATGATTGTCCTACAGAGTTCCATTCGCTTCCGCTTATCCTTTTCAGGGTCGCGGGGGGCGCTGGAGCCTATCCCAGCTGTCATAGGGCGAGAGGCGGGGTACACCCTGGACAGGTTCCTACAGAGTTATCAAAGCGTATTTTTTTAGGTCTGGTTAGAGGTGTTTGGTTCTCACAGCAGGTTAGTGGTGCGTGGTTTTTGAGAAATACAGACCTGTGGACTTCTTCTTTTCCTCACTTTACTGTAAAGTTTTCATGTGACTTAAATATGTCAGGGTTAGCAGGTCTTGGGTCCTTCAGTCGAGGCATCTTCTGATTGACAGGTGCAGGCACACCTTCATCTACGATAGAAGCAGCATGCACAGATTATTATTTTCTCACGTCTAAAAAAAACAGAAGCTTTATCCATTTCCTGCCTTCTCTCCCTTCCTCCCCCCTTTCCCTTCGCTAGTTCAGCTGTCTGGTCAATGGGACCGGGGCAAGGAGCCAACCATGTACAGCCAAACCTTCCCCCCCTTCCCTCTCCATCCTCTCCCATCCAGACGGCCTCCTGTTCAGCTGTGACGCTCGCCGCAGGTTCCAGCCAGGTCAGATGTTCAACACAGGCGACAACATGTTCACTCCTCACCGCTGTTTTGCCGCGCCTGCCTGTTAATGCCGCCGGCCCGGCGGTACGAGCTCGGGAAAGGTACAATAAAGGGAATGATTTCGGTATAACAGCCCCAAATCCATTCCACAGGAGCTCAAACTAATGAAGTCCTGCTAATTAAACAGTCATTCAGCGGAGATTTTAAAGACTTCCAGTGTAGCTGCAGTGGGTCATGATGAAAATGTGTGGCTATGCATTGCATGTTTGAACATTTGTAACAGCTTTTTTTAAAAAAAATAATAGTGCATTAAATGTCTGTTTTACCAATTTTTCTTTTCCTTTCACTTGTTGAATTTGTAATTCCTGCTCACACAATGTCACAATCTCAACTGTATATATTGCAAATGTGCATGTGTTCACTGGGAATCTAAACCTTCTGTATGATTTTGCCAGATTATTTGTGCCTGGGGAGCAATTTTTGAGGCCCTATAATCATGCACACCCACCTTAAATGACACCAAACGCACCGCCCAGCTAGTAAAAAGAAAGTGGGAAAACATGCTGGAAGGGTGCTGGCCAAGGTTTCTCCTTCCTTCGCAGCACATGTTGTCTGTCTCTCATGCGCCGTGGTGGCCTGTGCTCTCTAGTCAAAGGTGCGGCTATGCTAGCCGCCCAGGTGCAGAGCAGATAGGGTTGCAGCACATAAACGGCTAATTCCAGCACGGCTGTGGGAACGCCAGCTGCCCCCGTATTTCTCAAAATCTGAAATTGTTTTGGATTCACGCGCCAACAGAAGGACTCGACATGCAAGAGTGAAAGCAGCTCGTTTCCTGTGTCTTCCCACGTCAATAAAATAACTGCTCGGTACCGTGGCAAAACCCAACTTCTGTTCTCCAGCCTCCTCACCCCTCCTCCTCCCCTCCCTGCGTTTGATAGATGATACCGAATGTATTTGAGGCTTTACCACAGCAGAAGGACTCGAGCAGAAACTATGCATATGTTTGACCATTAAAGCCTCTCACAATATTGACTGTACTTCACCAGGAAAGTCAAATGTTCTCGCTACATCTCTGCTTCGATGTATGCAACCTTTAAACCCTCCATACACTTGTTTCTGCAAATGAGCGCGCTCGCCGCTCGAGCCGTAACGAGCTGCGCTTTTCCGAACAGTCCAGGCAACCTTTAAACCTTTCCAAACTTGTCTTTGTTCTGCTTCTGCAGATCCTGCTTTTAGAGCTCATTTCCAAAACATGGTGGTGCTTTGAGAAACCCAAATCATCATTAGGTTTATCAGACACAGCGGATCAGGGTTAAAGAGCTCTTTTGTTTTTGTTTTTTTTAAAAGTTGTGGAGGAAAAAATAGTCTAAATGAATACAGTTTGTATTGTAGTATTAGCTTGCAAAAAATATGAGAAAAAAACTGCATTTTAAAAAAATGAACAAGCGGTGTTTTTCCATATTTTGTTATATTGACCTTTTATTAATAAAACATATTCAGTTTGAACATATTATCTTCTTACATTTATTTTATTATTTAACACCAACAATCTTCTTTGTTATATTAATATTTTATTAATTTTACTAATTAATTATGACATTTCAGAATTTATTTTCATATATTAAAAATTATCAAAAAAAAAGAAAACAAAGAAAAACAAAATAAATTACAGTTTCAACAACTATGTAACAAGTACTACAGGACACATTGTATTAAAACAGTATATTTATAAATATATAATATTGTAAACTGTATTTATACAATAGAGCCCCTGTATTTATATAGTGAATCTTCTTTGATGTTTACAATGTATCTCTTTAAATTTACACAACGTATCTCGTTGTATTCATACAAATTATACCCTTGTATTTATACACTGTATAAATACAGTGTATATTACACAACATTATTTTTTAATGAACCCCATTTGTTGTTGTTTAATCCCAGCAGATCACACAGAAGTGCAGCTAACTCAGCAGCACAACAGATCCGTCAACACTCTACGCTGTCAACGACACCGTGTGGCAGCAGGAACACAAACCGACTGTTGTCGTTTGTGTCTGCGGCAGCTTGTGAATTTTTGGTGGGCAGATGTTTTTTTTGTCGCGCGGCCGTCAACCTGCGAGACAAGATGAAAAGGTTCAGACGCCGCCCGACCTGCAGAGGCGGGGACAAAAGGCTGCGAGGACAGACGGCTCGAACCAACCGGCCTTCGGGAAGATTTAAGCTATAGACGGATGGATGTGGACTGAGATCAGCAGAATGGCATCTGCTTTACACACCCACACAGACATTACACACACGCACGCAGCTGAGATATTAGCATTCAGAGCAGAGCTGCAACCGAGCAGCTTTCTGTGTGTTTGTTCTGTTTTTAGCAGCTAAAGCACTTAACTTAAATTCTCCTTAACCTTTTCAACTTCTTTGACCCTTCAATAGATCCATTACTGCAGTCTTAAACTGTGCAGCAAATCTCATACTTGAAAACCTTTATCTGCTGTTTTCATAAAATTAGGCTGTTCCTAATCCCACCAAACAGTGGCTGAAAACAAAACTCTGGATTGGATTTGAACCTTAGTTCGAAGTCCTCCACCTTAAGCAGACTATCTTAGTCCTTTTGAACAGGAAACACTTCTACATGTGGTAAATTTGTTCATGGAAAAAGAATCATATAATATAATAAAATACTGTATCTTACTACTGTGAGGTTACGGTACCTTAGGCCTCGGGCACATAGGCCTGGTCAGCGGCTCCCCAGCAACCACAGGTTGCTAAGAAGAAACACGTATTCCCCAAAAAGTTTGCCGTCAGTAGGTAAAGCTGGTTGCTGAGTTTGCTAGCAGACTGCCTCGGTCACCCACTGATGTTGAGTTCCAGCTTTGATACAAACATTCACTAACTTCTTGGCAAGTTATAGGGAAACTGTAAAAAATGTGACAATAATCAGAGGTGGAGACGGCGTGCCTTCAAAGTAAAAGTATGAATCAAGCAGCTAACAAGTGTTCGCAGACAAGCCAGTGGCTTCTGTGCAAACTGTGCGTGATTGCTGCAATCCCCTTGGTATGTAGGCCTGTGTAAGTGTGGCCCAGACTTGCAGTTTTAAGATATTTTAGTACTATAAGCTCCTGCAATGGAACATAACTTTAACAGCTGATTTGAGGGTCTGCTGAACAGTTGGGGAATTGAAGACATTAAAGTATAAATTTGTGAGATCGAGGGCACTTCTAGAGGTAAGTTGAGTCAGCGGTGTTCACATCTGACTGTTCTACATCTACACATGGAGGGGGGAGAGCACTTCAGGTGATAATTGCCCTTCCTTCCTCAACGTATAAATGAACTCTTCACTCCTGCATTTTCTTTCCCACCAATTAGAGATGTCTGTGGTGGCAGAGCACCACATTGCACTCTTGGACCTTCGTCAACAGGGGGATGAGGCGATTCTGTGCTCGTGTGAAACGGTGCTGGCAGTATCTGCTGCTCGCATTCATTCCCATATAAACTCTTCTTCTTTTTTTTTTTTTTTTTGCGGTTTCCTCCCCCAGCGATGCAGACAGCACAATGGTCTCACTGAGCGGTGACGATTAACACATAAAAGCGACACGGGGAATCTCGCTGCTAGATACTAGCGCACATGAGAGGGCAAAGCATTCATAGCATGCCAAGAAGTTCAGTGGGAGCCCCTTCTATCTGATTGGTGATCTTTTGTTTTGGCGTTGCCCTCGATTCGGGGGAACGTGCCCAATCAGATTATGGAGAGGGAGGCAGAGCGAGACGACAATCGCCGTTTTCTATTTACTCTGTCTATCTCCAAACGGCTTCACTTAAGGCGGCCGCAGATAAGTCAAAGCGTCTCCATCCTGGTGCTTCAACGACCTCCTCCCCTACTTCCCTCAGACACTGAGGCTGGATTAAACTCAAACTTGAGCACAAGCAGACGATCATGTTTTAACCCCAAACTCCTCCAAGCTGACAGGTAATCACAGGAAGCTGCTTAGTAAAGAACAAAAAATGAAGGCTCAGTGATTGAATCAACAAAATAAGAGCACATTTTGCGGGGGCTGGGATTGTGCACAAGCTGCTGCTTTTATTTTGGAGGAAGCTCACTCATATAAATGCATCTTTCAGTTCGTATTTGCTACTTTAGCACTTAAAAAATGTGTGATTTTAGATAAAAACAGCCCTACGGAGGCAATTTAGCAGGTAACATGCTGGAGATTAAGTCTGTGAAGTCGCCAGGGTGAAAGAAAGTCGAATTAATGTGAGTTATGAACGGAAAATTCAACGAAAGAGAGATTTCTGCAAAACTTTACTTCAACAAAATTCACTTTGCATCCTTTTTCATTCCTTGTTAAATGTTGAAAAGAACAAACTCTTGGATGTGGGGGCATGATCTTCTTTCTTGAGAATTTATAACACACTGATTCAATCTTGTTTGTTTGTATTTTTACTCAAACTAAATACAACCAGAGTCTACAGGGACCAAAATAATAAATTTAAACCACAAACCATCCTAAGACTGGTACTGAATCCTGTTGTGAGATGAAGTCAGAGATCTGTAAAACTGAGCTAACCCTCAGTAATTTATTTGACCTCGGGGGCAGCATACAAGAAACCATCTACACTGGTTATAATGCAACTATAATGTCATGATTAGAGGTAAATATTAAAGCTTTATTTTCCCTTTAAAACTAGATTTTTCCTTGATTTTACACGACTGAACTCCTAAACACAATCTGCTGCTAATTGGTGAATTCTTAAAATGTATGTTATTTAATTTGTTTTTCACATAATTGATTTCTAATTATGAGCTCGACCTAAACCCAGCAGCAAAACATCAATAAACGCTGTTTTCTCTGTTTTCTGGAATTTTCCGTATCAGCAGCAGTCGTGGCAACCTCCCCGTCCTGACCCCGTCTCCCGTCAACGTTTCAATCCAAGTCTCAGCCCTGGCGTAAGCCCGACATCAGGTAGGTAGGCTAGTTTTTAAAAAAAAAATAAACCGGGGAGTGCAAACACGCTGCAATCTCGCGTGTAAAAAAAACATAAATGACTTTGCATAAACACAGGCAGACATATGAGTGCATACTCTACATATGTATGTTAATGGTGATATAATGTGTGCGTATTATGCATGCAGATGACTCATAATCCGATATGTTAATAAATTTGTGTCACTGATTTGAATATTAAATTATGTTTTTAAATATATATGTGCAATTAGATGTAGCTTTTATGGATTATGTGCTTATAGTTTTGAATACGATGCGTTTTTGTACCTAAAAGTACATTTAAAAAATAATAACTTGGAAATAAATATAGATGTTTTTTCATGGTAGATTTGCAGGTTTTGTAAATTAAGCATTGCGTTTGATGTGTGAACTCAAAGCTTATAAAGTGTTAATTGTTTATTTCTGATTAAAGACGACAGCAGTGGTTTTTCCTTGCTTTACATGGAGTTGTGCTTGGTTTGCTTTGTTTGACAGGTGGGTGTATAGTCCAAAGGTCTGAATGTGTATTTCCTGCATGTTTCCAGTGATGTTTTAGTCATTTTAGTTCATTGATTAGGTGTTTAAAGCCTCTGCTGATGAGTTAATGCACAATTAAGTTAAAGAGTGACAAAAACGGGCTAAATGGTTCAAATCTGAGAAGACAATCCAGGTGGAAATACTCAGCACTTCCTTCAAAATATTTTAAGGTTGTATAAAGTGAAATATAATCTGTGTAGAAGCACTGATTATCCCTGCACAACTGAACAGGCAAAACTGACACAAAGTACCTGCTTTAATCTGACTGACAAAACTTTTGATGCTTTTTATTACTGTATTACTTTTTATTTTTATTACTACTAAGGTCACAGCTCCCCTTCAAAAATAAATAAAAGCTCAAATATTCCACCATTGAAGGGTTTTGTGGTAATTAAAGCTGCTTCCTCTCCTGCACTGCTTTGTATTTTGATGGTCTAACTGTACAATTAAGGTTTTTTGGTGGAAATTCAGCTCAGAGCAGACTTGGCTGTCAGGAAGAGTCTGTGTGTGTGTGTGTGTGTGTGTGTGTGTGTGTGTGTGTGTGTGTGTGTGGAGAGGGGGGGGCAGCTACCTCAAGTGGGATTTATGAGGCAAAGCCCCCTGGTTGACGCTGCCACTGCTGGGAGGAGATCCAGACCGTACAGACTGACCGGCACGAGTGCAAAGAGGCAGCGTTTGGGTTTCTCACACCTGACACGTCAGAAGCGAGTTCCTTTGTTTCCCCAGAGGCAGCATTCATGCATCATATAACCCCAAATTGCACTCGTATGCACCTCTAATGAGTGCGCATAAAAGAAAATACGAGAAAAAATAACAATTAGTAGTTGTTTTATGGCTGCTTTTATTGTGCAGTTCGCCTGTAAAGCATCATTTATCACAATATTATATAACCCAAAGCTAAAGTTGGTATTCCTCACTTTAAAAATTGTTGTATTTATTGATAACTGCACCTCAGAAGTGGTGTATGCTTTCCATGAAAATCAGCGTAGAGCCACGTGCCTCTATCGTATGGGACGACAAACTTTTAGATAAAATAATATACATGTCTCTGAGAAGGAAACACATTCTATATTAAACTCTATTACTGTAAATATCCTTATGTACACTTATGAATATGGAAATGTGTTTGCAAGGCTGTGGATTTTCACTCAGATGATGATGAGAGTGAAATTTTGCAAGTCTGCGCTGGTGCATAATCGCTCTACCTCCTCCAACCAGTTCACGAGGCAGCAGCGAGGCTTCTTACTGGTTTTCAGCAGACGGCTTCGCATCACTACCACAATCCTCCTGGCTTCTCTCCATTGGCTCCCTGTATTGATTTCAACATTTCACTGATCACTTTTAAAGCACGTCCAGGTTTGGCTCCAAGCTACAGAGCAGCAATATTGACCCCAAGTGAACCAACTTGCAGCTTTAAAGCCTCAAGTGAGGCCCCAGGGGTCTTAAATCAGAAGGTGATCTCACCGAGGATGACCTCAACCTCCTTAAAATACATTTTTATAAGCTTCCGATGTTGTCTTTTAGCAGGTTTTACCTTTTATTTATGTTTATATGTCTTGTTTATCTTTTGTTTTATTACCACTATTGCTTTTATTCTTCCTTGTTATTGCTTTAACACAATCTTACCTTTTTGCCAATTTTAACAAATTCTTATAGACTTGGGTTTAGGTCGTATGTCTTATGTTAGCAGCTTTTCCCCCTCAAATGTCGTTTTACTATTTACTGTTCTGTTGTTTCGCTTCTTTGAATGCTGCTATTACTTTTATTTATTTATTGTTGTTTCTTTAAAAAAAATTGCTTTTTGTCTTTATTCATCTTTTTTTTAGCTTTGTTTTTAATTTGCAAGTCTTTTTTTCCCCTTTAACTGTTTTTCTTGTTTTTTATTTGTACTTGTGCTGCATACTTTTACCCTCGGCCATCAAAAAACAAATTTAGACATGTTTTGTCTGATGTTGTGTTTTAGGATCGAGTTTTTATAGTTTGTGTTTTTTTAAAGGTCTCTGACTGTTACTGTGACTTGTGTTGACATTTTCTTTTACACTGATGTTATTGTCTTCTTGGCACTGCTTTAACTTAATCTTACCTCTTGCCTTCGTTAAACATATTTTTTTAACATGTTTTTATCTTATAACATCTTCTTACTGTTTTTTCTTTCTCAGTTGTCTTGTTTATTTTTTACTATCACTATCATTTTGATTTTTTTAAATCAATATTGATATTTATTTCATGTTTTCCCTCAACTTAATCTTCTCTTTTGCCATCTTTAAAGATATTTTTCAACAACACCCTGGTTCTGTACTACAATGAAAGCTCGATGTGCCAGCGGTCACTGAAGAACTCTGGAGGGTTGATGTCGTTTCATTGCTACTGTGCAAAACAACAAAATCCACTCCACTGAGTGTGTCCAAACGTCTGACTGGCACTGTGTTGTTGTTGTTGTTTTTAAAATTTTGACTGTTTTATTGCTTCTGTTATTTTATTGGTATTTAATGAACACATTGAGATTTTTTTTCTGGATGTTTTAATTTAATTTGCCATCTCAAAACCTTTGCAGACTTTCTGTGTGTCACTTTTCAATGCTTGTTATTTCTATTGTATTGGTATTTTTATTGACAGTTGTTTACATTTCATCTAGTTTGTATTGATGACCTTATCCTTCTTCTGCTTGTCTCTCAAAGCACCTTAAAAATTATTTCTAAGGTGCTCAACAGCATTATTAAAGTCATTATCATAGTATTTAGTTATTATTTAAAAATAAAAAAGATAATCCTTATAATAATAGGTCTTAATGGTGATAAAAAGCACATCTTTTGAGGTTGGTGTTAGTTCATTTTTAGCTCACATATTATGAGCTCTGTTAAATTTCATCAAATATTCCAAGTATTCACTGTTTAGCCCAGTTTTTCTTCCTCATCAAGACAGAAAAAGCTTTGATATTTAATTTATACCATCGTCGGACACTAAAAATCCTCCACGGGTGAAATTATTTAAGAGTTGGAAGGACTGTAAAGCTACAGAATAACAGTGACGCTGTGTATTCAGTCATATCCGTGTTTAAAATCGAATCAAAAATCCCGGTTTCTTATTTTTTTATCCCGCTGTGGTGCTCGAGGAGGCGCCTTTATGTGTGATTTTTTTTTTTATTATAGGGAGTCAACATGTGTCAGTTTAATCTTAAACAGCAGAGAGTGCGAGCAGCGTTTGGAGGCTGAGCAGCCACGGTGAGAGACGTTTTTTAAACTGTAGGGTGCAGCAGTCGTCTTTCAAACAGGACGAGCCAGAGCCGAGGAGAGAGCTGGAGGTTGGAGGAGGCAGAGCAGACCAAGGAGGCCCGAACACAAGATCCACAAACGCTCCGGAGTGAAGAAGAGGAGGAGGAGAGAAAGAAGGAGGGTTGGGGGGGGGGGGGGGGGGGGGGTGATGTGTAATTACAGACTACATACCAACACCCCGCTGTAATTTACATTACTTGATGTCATGGAAAAATATTAGATGAAGATTGTTTTTATCCACAGTCAGTAACGGGATGAAGGGAATTCTCACACACACACACAGAAACATACACATACATATCTCACAAGCCACTTGACCGCTTAAGTTGCAATGATTATGCCATTAACTGACATGAACCTTCAGCCAATTCTCAGCGTCACGCACAGGCAGCCAATCACGAGCGGGGAGACGGACAATTCTGAATGAAACCGGGACAAGAAATTCTGTTTTAATTTACCCATATCTGCAGTCAGCATCCATGTGGAGACTTTCAGCCAGTCCTCGTGGTCTTATTACCATAAAATAAGCAAAAATAGGTGTTGGGATGTATGTAACCGCTTCATATGGCTTCAATTTTGCTCGTGTGCTCAGTAATTCCCCAGATCTGTCATTACATGAGGGTGGGGAAAGCGCTAAGGTTTGACCACACTATCGCTGCGAATTCCTCAGAGCAGATTATTGAAATACTTCAGGGTTAAAGGTAGTGCAGCAGGAACTTTACTAGCACCGGTTTGCTTCA
Source organism: Haplochromis burtoni (assembly GCF_018398535.1). Taxonomy (NCBI): domain Eukaryota; kingdom Metazoa; phylum Chordata; class Actinopteri; order Cichliformes; family Cichlidae; genus Haplochromis; species Haplochromis burtoni. Next base: position 1,662,714 of record NW_024582400.1, read on the forward strand.
CTGTTTAATTTATTAAATATCTAAAAAAAAAATGCAAAAAAAGGTGTAAAGTGATTTGTTTAAAATGCATGTTTCATAAAATTTGCACTTCATAGTGCAAAAAAACAAAATTATTCCTAAATAATCAACTAAAATAACCCAGAATCATTACATTTCTCATCTTTCTGTAAGTTAATTAAATCCCTTAATCAATTAATCATTTCAGCACCAGTTAGATGATATACAAAGAGTTCTCTTTCCTTTTGTCTTCAGTTTTTTCATATTCAAATTGATCTGAAGACTCTACATCAAGCATATTTTTTGGGGTTACTGTGAATTAATCAAACTTGCATTTCTAACCGATTGTTTTTCTGAGGAGAATAAATGAAAACTGTATGAAAGTAATCGCATTCCACGGCTCTGTCACTATTTCAGAGGATTACATGCCTGCTTACAATTACATGCAGGTAGTCGCTAATCTGTGCAGATTTGTTCAGAAAGAGGCGCACTCACACAGCCAGGCAAGGCTCGCGAGGTGGAGAAGGTACAGGAGTCAGCCTTTCCAGTGAGGTAAACAATCGGTTCAAATTAGCAAAGGTGCAAAGTTTAAATGGGCTCGAGGGAAAGTCTGTGTCAAATATTGGAGCTGAAGCTGTTCGAGCATCTGCTGCCGCACAGAGGTGAAGCGTCCAGATTGTTAAAGCTGAAAGCATGCAGGCGGAAATCTGCAACGCACAGACCATCCTCAGTGTTGTTGAAATGCAAAGTCACACTGACACTGATTCACACAGTTACCCCTGGCATGCTTCAGCCCATAAAACAACTCCTTTTTTGCTACCACTGACAGCCGTGTACGGAAGTCCAAAAGTGACGAGAGAAATTTATTTGAGAATTATTTAAACCTGATTTATAAAGAAAAAGCAACAACAACATTAAAGGCCTCCTTTTTTAGCTTTTCACACAAGGTTTATTTGGGGTTTTAAATTCCTCAAAAAGAGGTTTAATTTGCATTTGATTAGTAGGAATCAAATGCAAATCAGTGAGTGAGCAATTTAACACTGAATGCTGGGTTATTTGACTCTATTGTTACATTTGGACTTTTTAAAAAATATAATTAAATGCACTTTTTTCTCTTTAAAAGATGCTATTGAAAATAGTGGTGTGCAATACTGCAAATTTTGGTATCGTACTGATACCTACACCGATACTTTTAACCTATAAAAGTTGCTTATGTAGGGGAGAGCAGTGTGTCGTGATTTATGAGATAAGTCATCATCAATTTTCTAATTCTGAACACATTTTAATGACCACTAAATCACTGTGATTTTTACTTTACACAATAATTAGTTAACACAACAAAAACACACCTTTCAGCTTTTCATGTATTTAGAAACTGAGTTTTTTGGGGAGCTGGACTGTAAATGTGTTTGTCTCTAAAACATTTTGAGTCAACTTTTGCTGCAAACGTGCTACAGGCTATAAACAAAATAGACCTGACAGAAGAAATAAAATAAAATAATGTATTTAACACAACTCAGTGTGCTACATACTGAACTTAGAGGATAGAAACAAAGTATTGACCCTATTGTGCTAGTATTGATCCAAAGCCAATACTAGTGTTGGTATCGATACTATTGATTAGAGATGGCACGATACCACTTTTTTATGTCCGATACCGATACCGATATCATAAATTTGGATATCTGCCGATACCGATATGAATCCGATATAGTGTTTTTTAATCAACAAAACTGTTTTTTAAATATCTTGCTGCATTTTGTATAAGTTCATACTCAAGTTTAAAACAACAACTACACTAAAGCTATTCTGTTATACCTGTATGCAAAAAAAAAAAAAATATTTCAGTTCAGCAATACTGATCAATCTAATAAACTCAAACCTACACCATCCTCCCTATTCTGGTATTTTAAAGAGTACTTAGCGTAAATATTAAGCAACCTAACTAATAGGGTTCCAACTCCCAGCAACAACAAAAATAAATAAATAAATAATGGGGAACCACCCCTCACGCGCCACCTCATGATGCTTAATCGACGTAATCAACCTTAATTTGATGCAGTGTGAAAAAAAATGCACAGAAATAAAAAAAAATTCAAGAAATATTAAATAGATTCAACATCTTTCTTCAACAAAATTGCAGACTGCACAGATGGTACCTTCCCAAAGGAAAAAGTACTATAGCTTACTAGGGTATATTAGACTTAATAGTCACTATATACAGTAATTGACTTCTATTCATTTTACATCAAATTAAAACTTTGGGTGTCAGATAATTATTTATTAAAAGCTAGACATTTTAAATGAGAATAAGAAAGAAAATTATGTCTTTGTGCCTCATTTTCCCTGTTAATGCCCTATCGGCCCCCCTGGCTAAACTTTGCTAGATCCGCCCCTGCACAGTTACCAGCCGTCAGCTGCATAGAAAAAGATCCTCGAGTAGAAATTAATATTAAATAAATTCTAACAACAGCTTATCAAGGTTAAACGTGCTGCTGTTGTTCAGCCGCTGGTTTCCTCTTTCTGGTGCAAAGTGGGCCAAAAACAAACTAGAGACACGGACTCGCGACAGAAAAGCTGATCAGCTGATCGTTAAGCAGTTTCATGATTGAAGTAGCAGCAAGAAGAGGCAGTCGCTCCATATATCGCTTGTTAAGCTTAACGCAGGAATGCTTTACAAACATTCAGAGATGGACTTACACACTTGCTTTACTTCTCTCGGGGATAACTTTGTCGGAGATGAAATGCCGGGTTGCTAGCGAAGCTCCACATGCTATCCAGACCACCGACAGGTCCCCATGCCACAGCCGCTCTATCACGTGATGCATACTGCTCCGACGTGCTAACGTTCTGAGGTGAGTTACGGCGTGTTTGAGGTGCTTTCGTGATATTTAATGGATCGGATTACATGTTTTATTTTTCTCCGATATCCGATCCAGTAATTTAGGTCAGTATCGGACCGATACCGATACGTAATATCGGATCGGTCCATCTCTACTATTGATATTTGGATCTGCCCACCTTAAATTTAAAATATAGTTCTCTGGATTGTGTTTCTTGTTGTTGCTGTTATTGATAGAGTGCGGTCCAAAAAAAGAAAGAAGTAATCACCACAGTGGGTAGCTCTACATGTTTGATTTGGCAGAGGGTTTACAGCGGATGGCTTCAAATAAAAGGACGATAACATGCAGCAATGGTGCCTAAGGTGCCTTGCTATAGACTCCAAACTGAAAATGCTTAAAAAACTCAAGTTAACAGTCGATCATCAAGTGTCACAACACAAAGTTTGTGAAATTTTAACTGCTAAAAGTATGAAACTCACAGCCCATTCAGGTTGCACAGGAAGTCGAGCTCCTCCAGCATGAGACATCCATCCAAGAAGGTTTGCTGTGTTTTCCAGCACAGTCACCAGAGCATGGAGGAGATACCAGGAGACCGGTATTTACTGTAGGAAACCTGGACAGGGCGGTAGAAGGACATCAACCAATAATCAGGACCAGTATCTGCTCCTTTGTGCAAGGAGGAATAGGATGAGGACTGCCAGAGCTACAAAACAACCTGGTGTGAATGTCCCTGACCAAACAGACTTTGTGAAGGTGGCCTGCGGCCCTACGTCCTCTAGTGGACCCTGTGCTCACTGCCCAGCACTGGGGAGCTCATATATATGAAGCCCACATATAGAAGTCCAGCAGTGACAAGAGAACAAATTATATTGAAACTGCTAACACAAGTTGAATTTGGTATGGTAAATTCCTAAAAGGTAATGACTTACATAAATGCAACAAGAAAACTTGTTTTGAATTAGCATTTGAATAGCTCAATTCAAATACATTTTGGCAGTTTGATGCAGAATTCTCTATTTATGGATTTTATTATTTATTATTATGTTTTAAAAAATGTGCATCTTGGGATTGTTTTTAGGTTTTATAGATGGAGGACAGTGGAACGATGGAGAAAAGACATCTGGAAATGTATCCATATTTTTTAAATGTCATGTTTCCTTTAAGAGCAAAACAAGCTCCACTTACAACCAGCACAGCTCATTATACATGCTTCTAATAATAGAAATGCAAATTAAGCTACATAAATAAATACTGCTTAAACTACTTACAGTTTCTGGCCCAAATAATGTTTATTTACATCACATTTTTCACCTTTTATCTGTTTTACTGTATTTTTAAAACCGGCACCTTCAATTTTAAAAAGCAGCAAAAAGATATACATTAAAGGAATAATGTCTACTTGCCATATATCACACATGCACATACGGGAAATGAAATTTCTATTTGATTGAACACTTTCAATTTAAAGCCACCCCTGACTTCCGTAGCCAAAGGCCAGCGCTGCATATGAGAGCATCCTAGTCGGCACTCACCTTTTCATCTCCTCCCTGCTGAGACAGCACCTGAGGGAGACAAAAGGTAGTCTCTTTAAGCACATAAGCGCTAAATGACGCCGACACAGCGGCTGTCACATGAAGAAGACACATTAGTAAATAACAGCGGGTTGATAACGGTGAAAATGCACCATCAAATGTACTTCATAATGCTTTACAGCTGCCATTCGCTGACATTTATATATCACTTTTTAGTGGTGGTCCAATGAAACGGCAGCTTTGAAATAAAGTCAGCCATGATTCATGTCTCTGCTGTGTCAGTCTTACATTAATATTATGACCATATCCATCATGTCGGCCATCTATAATGAACAGATGCTGTAAAACACAATTTGGCACGACAAGAGGGAGAGGTGGAGGAAGAGTGTTTCACTCATGGCAGCGTGCTGCCTTTCAGACGGGCAGTGGAGCTCCGAGCGGCACAGATCTACAGCGAGGAGTCACTTTTTCCTCTTTTATGTGTCCAAAGCTGACTGCAAGGTGAGTTACAGAGGAGGTGAAGATGTAGGACAAGAGCATCAGTCCTACGTCTCAGTGTGCTACGCGTTGAGGCTTTGATGGCTTGTAGGTCAAATCACATCCAAGGAAAACTAGCTCAACTTGGCTGAACATCAGCGGGAACGTAATCAGGTGGTTGCCAAACTTTGTGCGCTGCACCTCACCACAGGTTGTAGCTGTGAGCTGTTTTGTGCTGTTTTCATTTGAGGCTGGAAAGGTGGAAAATACTCAAAGAGAAATGCTCGGAGAAGGAAAAAGACAAATGAAGAAAATTAGCAGAAGAATGCACTGTTTGCTTGTGAGTCATGTCAAAATCATCAGTTTCAAAAGCAGCTGAATGACTTTATTTCCTGATGAAACAAGTCCTACCTACTCCACGTGTTTAATCAGGCTCGGTTTTGATCTGAAAATAACCAAAACCACACTTTCTTTGAAGACAATGCATCCTGCATTCCTGTCTTTGGGTTTTTCTCCGTTTGCAAGATGCAGATATAATCTCTTAGCTAAACAACCCGTAGCACCCCAGATGAATCCCAACCTAATGCTTGCAAGCACCTGGCGTAGGTTACATATAATTTATATAGAGTCAGAAAAAAAGGCGACTTAGGGATCTAAAAAAGTCCAGGTTTATTTCAATGTTACATTAAAACCATGCTTGTGGAAAGGGATCAAATTTCAGTTCCTCAGATTTACCCTAAAAAAGCCTTGAGTAGGTACTGACCAAGGTACTGTGCTGCCTCCAAAAAGTGATGTAACTTTACAACAGAAGCCACTGCCAGACCCATGCCTCCTTAAATGGTTAGGGTTACGTCAAGAAGGGCATCTGGCATAAAATCTTTTGCCAAATCAAACATGCAGATCATCAAGAACAAGTCATGGACGAGGTGTGAGGTAGAAATGACTACTGGGCTCAAGATGATGGTGGGATTAGATCAGAGGTTGTCACTGAGCCCCTTCTTGATTGTAATGGTGATGGATAGGCTAACAGATGAGGTCGGGCAGTAGTCTCTGTAGATTATGTTTGCAGATGACATGGTGATCTGTAGGGAACAGGTAGGGAACAGGTGGGGGAGAGCCTGGAGAGGTGTAGGCTTATCTTGAATAGAAGACAAATGGAAGTCAGTAGAGACAGAATAAATGTGAATGTGTGAATGACAAGGTGACAGGTGTAGGTACACGAGTTTAAATATCCGGGTCAACTATTGAAAGCAATGGACAAAGCACAAGAGAGGTGAAGAAGAACGTGTAGGCAGGGTGGAGTGGGTGAAGATAAACCAGGCTAGGGGGCAGAAGGAGGAGATGCTGGCTGTTAGTCAAACCCAACAGCGAAAGATAATTACTCATTTGGAACACTCTTAGTTACACGCCACATGACAGAAAGAGCAACTAGTGACATGATTAAATATTGTTTAGCAACTGATTCAAAAACTGCTGTTGCCAACGTGTGTCAATAGATTCACACCTCAAACTATGTAGTCCGTCATCAGTGACTTTCATTTTGAATGCACTATGAAATGCTGCTGCTTGCAGACTGCATTTCCCGATAAAACGGTGCTCAGTAATATCATTATCCCCTTCAAATATCCCTATTTTACCATTTCCCATTATCCTTATGCAATTTTCTATTAGCAGACTGTTCATTATGTCTGCACTCTAGTTTTGGTTATCTGTTTATTTATACAAGAACTAGCACTCATTGGCACTGTAGCTGTGTCCAAATTCAGAGGCTGTATCCTCCTGAGGCCACATTTGTAGGCCGATTACGTAACAGCGACGCGACGAAGGCTTTCCAAATTCGTAGACTCCTCCAAATGCGTCCTCCTTTTCCACAGATTTGAAGGATGGGTTAAGTGTATCCTTTGTGGCCCAACCTATCCCAAAATTCATTGCGCAGCCCAGCAAATTCCAGTTTCAAACAATTGCGGCAGCTACTTAGTTTTAATATTACTCATATTACTCTTTCTGGGTCACAAAAGAAACTTTTAAGATATTTTCAGGCGGGAATGTAGCTGTTTAAAATTAAAATATCTGCTCGATTTATCAAGACATCACTTATTTCCAAACGTGCTCCGATGTTTTCGGAGACGTCTGACGTAGCTTGCTAGTTAGCTGGCTAACTAAGCTAGCTAGCATTATCTGATAGCTTAGAATGCCAACATCTCATTCAAATATGAACACTTATGGCTCCAAAACAAGATGGTGCAGCCAAAATGTCCAATTTGAAACTGCAATTTGAAGAGTCCAAAGCTTAGCGGGTCGCTATGACCATCTTTTATATACAGTCTATGGTTCAGAAGTAAGACTGGAACAATATGGTTACACGCAGCTTGACCACAGTGACTGTACCTCAGTGTAACATGAAAGCATGCTACATATCTAAAAATGTTAATTTTATCTTGTATTTACAAGACCGATATGATTCACGCCACACCTGACACCAAAAACACTCCATATCCTGCACTATTTGAGCAGCAGTGTGCGTTTCTGTGGCTGGACCACATGCAATGGACGTAGGTGCCTGCTGTCATCTTACACTGCAGGCAGAGACAGAGAGAGATGCATTTTCATGTCTTCAACTGTGTGTAGTCAGTGCGGAAATATTTCTCTGTGCTGCTGCTCAAACAGATTCTTTTAGCATTTTGCCAGATTTCATGCCACGTCTCAGCTGTGATTTCTACACCAAGATCGTTCTCCTGCATCTGTTTGGTAGCCTTTGTAATAACGCAGGTGGTGGCAATCAGAGCAGAGTCCTAATATTTCAAAGAGACATGGCTGTTTGTGTACATTTGCGCTTCTGGGAATGGCCAATAAAGCTCAACTGGGCTTCTAAAAATGAAGTGTGAGTTAAAGCAGAGTCTGCTTCAGATGGATGAGGGATGATTGGATGAGCCATTTTATTCTGCTGTGGGAAACTGAATGGTACCGACTGATGTGTGCACTTCTGAATTAATTATGAGCAGGGGCGTCTCCAGAATCTCTAAAATCAGGTGAAAATCAACTGTTCTGCAGTGGTGATGCAAGTATTTAGACTCTTTGCTAAAACAAAAGTCAGTCCTAATTCACTGAATTACAGTTGTAGCATTAGAAAATTAGTAGAAAAATCCCAATGTCTGGTCCAAATTCTCCCAAAAGTGTTAATTAGTTAATTAAATAAATTTAATAAAATTAATTAAATAAAATCAAGCACAAAAAATGGCTTTTAACTTGAAGTTATCGCGCCCAGAAAGGTTTCTCGTGTCTACTTTTAACCCGGAAAACTGTTTGCGTCTTAAAATTATTTCCTAAATGTTGTTTTCCCGGCTTTGTTCGCCGACGGTGAATATTTCTCCCCTCTTGCTCTTTTGCTTCCATTTCCCCCCGTTGAAAATTACACACAGCCTTGTTTGTATGCAAAGATACCCCCCCACCTTTTCCTTTTCGCTTAGGGAAATTTTTATTTGTACACCATCTTTCCCGCTAATGCAACAAATGAGAAACGGCGATCCGGGCCTCAGGAAATGCTCGGGCCCAGCAACTGGCACTGTTGATGTTTGAGCATAAGCCTCTCCTTTAAAAAAGCGCGTTGATTCTCCATACCCCAATATTGACCAACCGTCTCTGTTTGATGTATGCATGCGCCCCCCCCCCCCCAACCCTCCTGCCACAAATACACAGACATTCATTAACACCCCCCCCCTCCCAACTCTGCTTCCATGCAAACCCAATGTTTGGGCTTAACTTGTTAGTTATGCTTCTGGAATAGCTGTCGATGCCCCGAGATATTAGTGCACAATATTCTGTTGTGATGGACCTGACTGGCTGACTGACTATCTGTCTGTCTGTATGTCTGAGGGTGATGGGTGCAATGCAGCATCTTGCAGCACAGACTCTGTCATGTTCATGTGTGTTTGCACAGGAAAGAATGAGGTGAAAGCATGTCTGCAAAAAACCCAGACATTTTTCTCATGAAAAAGACAGATTGGATTTGTCGTTTATCAAGTGCAAGACTTTAAATTAGAGCACACACACTCTGCTGAGCTTGGTTAATTTCACATTTGGATATGAATACTAAATCTCTGTTTGCCATCCCTGAACTTTTTTTTTGGACACACGCACACACACACACACACACACACACACACACACACACACACACACACACACACATATTGGGTTATGCAGTCAATCAGATTTCCTTAATTGGCTTTGATTTGACTGGCAAAAAGGTTGTTTCACCTAAATTAAATCAAAAAAGACCTCAATTTCCTGTAATATAATATAAAACTGCTGTTAGCAATGGAAATAATGCTTTAAAAATCCAACCACATGCTCTTGTTTCTAAGAATAACCCGCGCTTTTTTTCCCTCAGATGTAACTCATGCACGGTTAGATATCACTACAGGCAACTACCAAATCAGATCGCAAGTATCAGCCCACTGAATGACTGTTATCAAATCCACATTTAGAGGTTTGAATTGTGAATTAATCCTTTCAGTTCTCGACTGTGTACACAAAGAGTTTGAGACAAATTTTTTATGTCTACTTTACTCCGGTTCTCTCATTTTCGCAAGATGTTTGGTTTGATCTAAGCACCAAAAACACTTACTGTAGGTCACAGGTTGGATGAAAATACACATAGCTGCATAATCGCTCTGTTTTTTTGTTTTTCTGGTGGTCATTTTCATACCTTTTTCAGACATGTGAGACCTGAAATCATTCTGATTGCCGTTAACCTGCCGGCTCCTTGAGATGGTTGCTTTGAAGATGGGGACTGGGTCTGCAACCACTCGGTCAGCTGCAATCTTCAAAGGAACTTTTGGGCTAAGAAAGCAATACGATTGAGTCTGTCTGCTGAATGTGGTCAAGTTGACAGTTGCATGCAATTGCTAAATAAAAGAAAATCGAAACCTTCCCCTATCAGAACTGAAGCACAAACTTCTTAAATGGACTGTACCACATAGTAGGCTCATAATATATAAAAAATGTAAAATTTCAGTAATAACCAGTGTTGGGACTAACGCGTTATTAAGTAACGCCTTACAGTAACTACGTTATTATTGTGGTAACGAGCACTGTAACTAGTTATGCCAAAATCAGGAACGCGTTAATCGTTACTGGGATTTAGATAGGGTCGTTATTCGTTACTTCCTGTGGTGGCTATCGCGGAGCTTCCACAGATTCAGTAACATTAGCAAGTGGTGGAGGCCAGCAGGTGGATGAAGGAAAGGGGAGGCAGGAGGAGCAGAGACCCGAGGCGGCCGCTAGTCCGAGTGTCAGGTGAACTGAACTTCAGGTAAGAAGTTAGGACCTGCAGTCCATCTGGGTCAGATATAAACCAAGTTTAGGTGGAGTTTATTTTTGTTGTGCTCACTTTTTCGTACTGGGTACTAGCATGACGGAGTTTCTATACAGCTGGGTGGGTGCTATGATGTTACTGATGTTGAACTTTATTTTGTTCATAAGGTTAGTTAGTAGAGTTGCCAACCGTCCCCTAAAAAACGGAATCGTCTGTATTCAGAGAAAATATTTCGCGTTTCGTATCGAGGTGAAAGGGAACAGTTTGTCCCGGACTTCAGCTACAATGACAAAGACACAAAGCTGGAGTTATTCTGTGTTTACGCTGCACAGCTGCCTCTTCTTCTCTCATTCTCCCCCCTCCCTCTCCTGTTTCTACTTCAATCATGAAACTGATCAATGATCAGCTGATCGGCTTTTCTCTCTTGTTTGTTTATCGCCCACTTTGCGCCAGAAAGAGGAAACCAGCGGATGTCGCGCTAAACAACAGCAGCACGTTTAAGCTTGATCAGCTGTTGTTAGAATTTATTTAATATTAATTTCTAGTATCAGCTGATGTTTGCTGGAGCCACAGCTGTAAACCTGCTGGTCATGATATCGGTTTGGATATGTGGTGAGAGGGAAACATGAAGATGAAACCAGGAGATGTCCTTACTGAATCATCAGAGCTGAACAGGTGATGGAGAAACAGGTTTACCTTTTAGGTGACATGAATGAGTTGAAGGGAAGTTATGAACTGTTTCTGAGAGACAAATAACACCAGGATCCTTTTTTAGTAGCTGACAGCTGGTAACTGTGCAGGGGCGGGTCTAGCAAAGTTTTGCCAGGGGGGCAGGTAGGGCATTAACAGGGAGAGGGGGGCACAAAGAAATACTTTTCTTTCTTATTCTCATTTAAAATGTCTAGCTTTTAAAAAATAATTATCTGAATCTTACAACAAACGATTGATAGATTGATGCATATATACCATCAGAACAGTGTACATCACTGTCACAACAGTGTTTGTTTTCATTCAAAGGCTTTATGATTTTTCCTATAATGGTGGGCCGGTCTCTAGTCAAAATGCCCGGGAATTTTTTTGTCCCAGTCCAGCCCTGTATGCAGCTCATCTGCAGTCTGGTGTTACCTACATCTTCCTATTCAGAAGGCAGAATTTCCGAGTTCTGAGTACAATCAAAAGCACCACGACTGCAGTTTTTGTGTTGGATGTAAAAAGCGCACATGACGCTGTACGTAGGCTAGAATCATGGCGGTAAGTGCATATGAGAGCATGAGGGTGGGAATGGATGTTTGTGTCTGTGTGTGCCTGTATGTCTGTGTCTATATGTCAGGTTGGGTATCAGACGCCACCTCTCTGGGGACATCTCAGGCCCTCCAAGGTTTGGAGGCCTATCTCCACCCACCACCACTTCCCCTGCCAGTGGCGGACTCCCTCAGGTGTCGGTGCGTTGGTGGTTCTTTGTGTCTGGGGGTGGGCGTCCGGGTACACACCGGCTCACTCCTTGGCGGCCGCTTATCGGGGCCTGGAGCCTGGGGCTCGCTCGGGCCACTTCGGAGGTGGGGTGCCCCCGGCCTCTCGGCCTGGGGCTCGGTCACTCAGGCACAGCTGGCTGCCGGCGGAGCTCACGGGCGCGTCACTGCAACTCCCCCTGGCTTCTGCTCCGCGGCTGCTGAGTGAGCCCTCATCTGGGACTCTCCTCAGCTCTTACTGGGACAGTGGCGCGGCTGCCCCTCTGTTGGTCTTCCTTGGTCTCTTGTGTTCTGGGGGCCTCTGGATGTCTGGAGTTTTGATCTCCTCCATACCTGCTTCATACCCTGGAGGACGGGGCTGTGGCTCCCCACACTCCCTAGCAGATCGTTACATGGAGAAACCTTTGGAATGCAAGCATGCTGATCCACACAGGTATGCACACAGGTGTACACACGGGTATTCACAGACGCGGACTACAGCTTTCTTGGCTGCTGCCTCAAAGCACATTGTGCGCTGTCTATCTTGCGTGCTGCACAATATCGTTTATTATTTAGTATCTACTGATATCTACTGCTAGCTAGTTTATTGTGATGGTGCCGTTTTTTTTATTATGTTGCTCTTTGTTGTTTGCTTTCTCTTCTGTTTTTTTTTCTCCATACAGGTGACCCAGGTGTTTTGTTTTTTTTTTGTTTGTTTGTTTTTTCTTTCTTCCCCCCCTTCTCACCGTCTCTTCTCCCCTTTGGTTTTCTTTCTCTCCCTCTCTTTCTTTCATTCTTTCTCCCTGTCCTATCCCCCAGTCATGTCTGTCCCGTTTGTAGCAACTGAAAATAAAATAAATTCATAATTATAATAAAGGTCAATCAAATGGACCAATATGGCAAGGCCATGATGATCCACTTGGTAAAATAAATCCGCTTGGCATCTTTCTTGGCCTTAAGACAACAATTCTGATGGCTAAAGATCCAAACGGGACACAAAAAAAAATAAAAAAAATAGAATTGCGGTCAAGATCAGGCGTGGGATTTCTCTCGTGGAAATTGCACATTATTTTTTCCTTTCTATTGGTAGGTGGCACAGTGCACTTGTGGCAAGTAAGCAAGCTAGAAGACTGGCAATCTTGCTGGGTATCCAGTTACGGAAGCAACACATTAACAAGAGAATTCTGAGTAAAACCAAAGTTACTTTCCCTAGTAACTAGCTTTAACATGAAAGTATGGAGATTGACTCCCCTTTGAAGCATGCCTCAAGTGGCCACTAGAGGAACTGCAGTTTTTGGTACGTCTTAATTTTCCTTTGTAAGACGTTTCCGCTTGAACCCAGACTGATTCTCCCGTTATTGTCCAGAACTGATGTGCAAAAACCTGCAGTAAGTATAATGGATGATAATAGCCTACCGGGCCTGCCAGAAAATAGAGGAGGGCGTCCCAAACCAACCAATGACTGCCATTCAATGGGCTAACAAACCCTGAAACCAGCCAAAAGACACATAATGCACAAGGGAACATAATAAAGTGCTTAATTAATGCTTGACATTTAGGTTTTTGTGATGGTATAACTGAGTCAAAGAGGTGAAATTAGCACCTGCTCCACCACATAAAGTTTATGCAGAGTGAAAACGGTGCAAAATCTCACTCAAGCGAGCATGCTCTGTGCTCCTCTGGTGGGACAGACTGCTCATATTAAGACTGGAATATCAACACAGCAGATAGGTATCTCCTTCAGATCGAAGATAATCCCTGCTGGGACCATGCACCATGATACAGAGAGCTGCTGTGAAGTTATCTCACCAGGAAAATATCCCTGTTTACCAAAGTGGCTGAACAGTGTAAACCTAATTACTCTGAACTAGGTCAGAAATGTGCTACTGAGTAAAGAGTAATCAAACTGAATATTTAATGGTGTATACTTCCACAAAATCCCCCACCTCCCCCCCAAAAACCACACTGATTGTACCCTGTCTGTTTTTTACCTTTGCCCAAACCCTCAGACTTCCTGTCTGTCTGTAATTTGTTAATCAAATCACCTGATGAGACTTCTGCAGTCTGGTTGTGATAAAGAAGGGAAGAAGAAGAGGCGGGGGGTGGGGGTGTTCTAATAATAGATCACTAGACTTGTGGCCGGCAGATGACAGGAAGAGAGGCCTGTCATGAGGAATGCCTTTGTTATTTTCCATCCAGGGAGGAAATGAATTTCTTGTGATTCTTCAGAAACGCTGCCCGCGAGTGCAGGCATCGCCGCTTCGATGCTCTGGGAAAGAGAGAGAGCAGGAGAGTCCGTGATGATGTGATGATGAGATGATGAGTGCTTTTCTTTAAAAAGAGGGTTGGATGAGGACGGGCTCACTTTTAAAGGGTTCTGGAGATGGAGGGTGGCCCATCCCTGTCTGTTCGCGAAGTCCAAGAACGTATTGTGTCGTCATTTGATGTTCCCCCATTGGAGAGCGATGAAGAACTCCCATCGGCTTGCTTTGAATGCATCCCTTGATGCAACAACTTCCACTGTGGAATCGGTCTCTGATGCGCACAGCCAACGCTAGAGGGATTTTCAGTGTAGTTTAAAGGTTTACTCGAGCTCAAATTCACCGAACTGACCCTTTAAATCTCTGCGATGTGAAGTTTTTGATGAACTCGCAGCCTTTAAAAACAATCACTCCACTCCATTTGTCCTTTCTAGTAAACCATTGTTGCTTGATGCACTCCGCTTTCATCGGTGTTGAGATCTCTCAGTTGTAAATGCAGCAGGGTGGGGCTGCTCACACTGGAATTACAAAGTCAATTACCATGATAATAAAATGTGTCCACTCGGTAAAGAGACCATGTGGTCTATGAAAGGACGGCCAGTTCCGCCAGCTCTTATTGGTGTAGTCTGGTTTGGCTGCAGTTCCCCTTGTTCTTGGAACCAGTATCAAATGGCACATGAACACTATAATCGGAGCAATTTTCCAAACATCTTCAACTTCCACCGCACAGAAACGGATCCAGGAGTGCGGCAACAAAACCGGGCCTTATGTCAACTTCTGATTCCAAAACGTTAATGATCTAGATCAAAAGGAGCTTCAGAGACGAGTCGCTTTTGTGTTTCCCGAGTCCTTTTCAAACGTTGCCTTTGAAGGTTGAATACATGCCCAGAAAATGGTTTGATTAAACAGGTATGTGGGATGGTTAAACATATTGAAGACACTAATTACTACTGAACGCTCTGTGGTGTGGGGCGCTGGATGAGGATATGGAGGAAAGGCCGCTGGGCTCAGGCAGAAAGTTTTCTTTTTGTGGTTTTTAAAAATCTGAGCAGATCCAACAAACACAATCTAGATTATTTCATAAGAAATTAATGTCATCTGTCTTATTTTCATCAAGGATGGGGAGTCTTTTCTCCCCTGCAGCCACTGTCAGGGAGAACCACATCCAGTTTAAAGCTTATTTTACTTTGAATAAATGCATTTTTATGGCTTTCAGCATTTAAAATATGAAGCAGATTTAATCTGATGTCATGTTTTAGATGAGTCCAAGTGATAAAAATGCTTCAAGCTATTACAATAGGCTGAATTCATGTGGAATCGTCTGCGCTTGTAAACCTGCATTCTTTTTACTGGCCAACGAGGTGGGGGGGG
>NW_024582400.1:1677979-1710915 GCF_018398535.1 Haplochromis burtoni
GGGGAATCTTTGGATGTACATAGAAGTCCAGTTATATAGTGGTCTAAGGGAAAAAAAGACTCTGAGACTTCCTTGCCCTGTCATCTCAGTCATCCCCTTTTAAATGAATTTATGGTCTCAATAACTAATTTTAAATCTTTGGCCTCAGTCATACAGGCATAGAGATTGGTCTCAAGTTGCTAGGGACAAATGTGGCTCCTGGAGGTTCACAGGTGAACAAAGGTTGCAAAGAGGGTGCTGCTCCTTGTGATTTCTTTGGTCTCTAGCAGATGGTCATGGTTGCCCATAGTTTACATGGATCTGTCTGCAAAAACTTGCTAGCTAATAACCAAGTTGTTTTATATCGCTGATCGAGTCGTTTACGGTTGTTTGTGCGTCACGTTATTTCTCTGTCTCCTCAGATGTGGTCCCAACTCTGCTAACAACAGCCAGAATTTCTACACTGACATTCTGAAAATTGTGATACAGCTTCAGCTCCTGGATCAAACTATGAAATTCTCCCTGCTGCTGCCTTCTCGCGAGAACTGGATAAACTCAAAATCTTAATTTTTTCCTTTTCTTGCTTAGAAACATCAGGACCAGCGCATCATTGCTTGATATCGACTCGATTTTCATCATGGTGCACTTTTTAACGACAAATTCCACAAAAACACAACGTGTTTGTTGTGTGTATACATTACACCCCAAGTTTGCGTCGAAAACTTTGGAATTTTGTGTTATGTTTTGCAAGGCCTTAATAGTTACAAAAGTCATCTGTTGCTGTGAGTACATACATGTACATTTATAGTTCACTTATAGTTAGGGCAGGATCAGGTGACTCCTCCTGCAATAGGTCAACACTCAGTGCATCATGGCTGCTTACCACATGCACTGAGTGTTGCTTCTTTAATCACCTTCTTCACCCTCTGTGTGTTTATACACCTCTCTGCATTTAATCTTTACCTATTATTAATCTCTGGCTCTTTCCCACAGCCTTTGTCCCCTCAACCCAACCTGTCACAGCAGATGGCCGCCCTTCCCTGAGCCTGGTTCTGCTGGAGGAGGTTTCTTCCTATTAAAAGGGTTTTTTTTCCTTCCCACTGTCGCCAAGTGCTTGCTCAAAGGAGGTCATTTGATTTTTGGGTTTTTCTCTGTATTATTATAGGGTCTTTACCTTAAAATATAAAGCACCTTAAGACAACTGTTGTTGTGATTTGGTGATATATAAATAAAATTGAATTGAAAGATAAAAGTGAAGGTCAGGCAGGTGTACAAAAGTTATTTTGTTAGACATGGCCACAATCACATGGAAACACATGTGAATGTGCAGAAAATTGCTTGAAAATAGTTGAGTTTGACTTAAAATACTGCATTAAACCTTTGACCTTTCTTGCCCTGCTTGTGCACTAACAGTGATTAGTGCTCTTCCATGAGGTGCTTACAGTCTGTCTTGACCTGCCAGCAGAGCTCTTCATGAATAATTGCATTAAGAGACTGCACATGAATCCACCGATGTGTAATTATTCATAGTTTGGAGCCATTTTGATTTAAATAAATCATAGGTGAGTCCCTCCTCTGACTCCCTTTGGCGTTTGACTTTGGTTTAGGTCCCTCTTCGCACGATTCCTCTGCTGTGATGTGGACCGAGAACACTTTTGACACATTTCTCGAAACACACTTCTAATTTGTCCCCCAGGCACTGGTTATGACGCGAGCTGACACTGAGGTCTGACAACATGACTTCTTTCCTCCTCTGGCCAAAGCTGCCGCAAAGCTGCAGCCTCGCCCGCCTCCAGACCGGAGAATCGGGGTGTCTTACGATTGAGTTGTTCCCCTCCCTCCCCTTTTGGGACATCGGTTCAAATTAACGCCAGCGCCATCTGACTCTCAAGGCATCGCCGCTGACAGCTGGAGCGCTCACACACACCAGGTGCTTCTGTCTGCGCCGAGGTGCCTATGACACCTACCTGTTTTTTAGCCCTCGACCTGTCAAGGGAGCCAGATTTAATTAACGTAATGATCAAAGCAGGAAAAGCAAGTTTAGCCCTGAGGTAGCAATCCCAGTGAGCCACGCGCTCGTTTGCTAATTATTTAGCATTAAGGTAGACGGCACTTATGCATACATGACTACTTCAAAGATTTGATTGGGTTTGGTTCGTTGCAACAGCAAAGCGCCCGGAGCAGCCGGTGGTGACATCAAAACATCAGTGTGGATAAATCTGCTGGTGTAAAGCATCCCAGCCACCAGGTAACCTTTCTTTATCCTCTCTGACAGCGCCTGTTCACAACAAACATCAGCTGTGTGAATGTAAATGAAGGGACGTGGGGGCAAGTTCAGGATGTAATGACGAGGGAGATGAAAGTTTTATTTTAGGGCGCCGAGAGCACAGGCGCCAATAAAAGTGCATTAAAACGAAATACATAAATTAAGAGTTTAAACCATGCGTTTTTAGGGAACATGCATAATTATAGATCTTTTACATTGAGGTCTCATGCTGATTGCTTTGAGATGTCTTGGTTATTCTCCAGCATGTAACACAAGTAATCCAAATAATGCAGATGAACAGTCATACAGCCCTCCTCCTATGTTACAAACAGTCTCTGTGTTATCTACAAGCAAAAACACTTAATAAACAAAGTTTGTCTTATTAAAAAATCTCCATCCAGACTAACATTTGTTCACTACCTCCAAAGATCATTACAGCCACGTGTGAATGGACTTGACTAATTATACATAAAAAGTTGAGGTCTTGTTGTCAAGCAAATGTGAATTTTACCCAAGAAGCCTAAAGTTCTGAAGCCATAATATTTTAATGGCTCTACAACATCCACAGATAATGTTAAATTTTCCACAACTGGAGTAACTAATGACTACATTACCAGTAAGGACAAGCTGGATTCTTTGGTGAAAAACCATCATTTTGATCACTTAAAAGGGTATTTAAGGTTTCTGCAGGTCCACTTAGGCACGAGTGTTGCGAATTTAATCTGCATAACCACATGGACTCGCCTGCAGAGACCTTACTACAATGCACCAACTATGCATGCACCCCAGTGCTGGACAAAGAAGTTTTCACTACTTGGTTGTGGTGCCTCCAGCTGTCCAAGTCCACGATAGAGCGTAATCTAGGCCTTAAAGTTGTTGTGGCAATGTGAAGTTTGGCAAAAAGCCTATTGGTCACATTAAACTACAACTGAAACTGCTCAGCTGTTCTGTTAGCTAATTCTACCCTTTAAAAGCCTTTTACAACAAAAGAACTGAAATATTTAAAAAGCATTTATAAATCTTAATGTTACCTTTATGGGAAAAACAGAACTATTGTGGGACACCTTGACATTGGTGTCCCTATAGACTCTGTTGTATATTTAAAGTAGCTACTGGCCTCCGAACTGTTGTTGCTTCTTTGCTTTAAAACAAAACTGAGTTCTACTTTAAAGAAACATCGACTGAGTGGTTGTCACAATTTTACATCCAGTTTTCTTGGTTTCCCATCCAATTTAAAAAAAGATAAGATGGCTGGACCAAAATACTTAATTTGAAACTTCAAATCCTGTCGCTACAGTGGGGCAAAAAAGTATTTAGTCAGCCACCGATTGGGCAAGTTCCCCCACTTAAAATGATGACAGAGGTCAGTAATTTGCACCTGAGGTACACTTCAACTGTGAGAGACAGAATGTGAAAAAAAATCCATGAATTCACATGGTAGGATTTGTAAAGAATTTATTCGTAAATCAGGGTGGAAAATAAGTATTTGGTCACCTCAAACAAGGAAAATCTCTGGCTCTCACAGACCTGTAACGTCTTCTGTAAGAAGCTTTTCTGTCCCCCACTCGTTACCTGTATGAATGGCACCTGTTTGAACTCATCATCTGTATAAAAGACACCTGTCCACAGCCTCAAACAGTCAGACTCCAAACTCCGCCATGGCCAAGACCAAAGAGCTTTCGAAGGACACCAGGAAAAGTATTGTAGACCTGCACCAGACTGGGAAGAGTGAATCTACAATAGGCAAGCAGCTTGGTGTGAAAAAAATCAACTGTGGGAGCAATCATCAGAAAATGGAAGACATACAAGACCACTGATAATCTCCCTCGATCTGGGGCTCCACGCAAGATCTCATCCCGTGGGGTCAAAATGATCATGAGAACGGTGAGCAAAGATCCCAGAACCACACGGGGGGACCTGGTGAATGACCTGCAGAGAGCTGGGACCAAAGTAACAAAGGTCACCATCAGTAACACACTACAACGGCAGGGAATCAAATCCCGCAGTGCCAGACGTGTTCCGCTGCTGAAGCCAGTGCATGTCCAGGCCCGTCTGAAGTTTGCCAGAGAGCACATGGATGATACAGCAGAGGATTGGGAGAATGTCATGTGGTCAGATGAAACCAAAGTAGAACTTTTTGGTATAAACTCAACTCGTCGTGTTTGGAGGAAGAAGAATACTGAGTTGCATCCCAAGAACACCATACCTACTGTGAAGCATGGGGGTGGAAACATCATGCTATGGGGCTGTTTTTCTGCCAAGGGGACAGGACGACTGATCCGTGTTAAGGACAGAATGAATGGGGCCATGTATCGTGAGATTTTGAGCCAAAACCTCCTTCCATCAGTGAGAACTTTGAAGATGAAACGAGGCTGGGTCTTCCAACATGACAATGATCCAAACACACCGCCCGGGCAACAAAGGAGTGGCTCCGTAAGAAGCATTTGAAAGTCCTGGAGTGGCCTAGCCAGTCTCCAGACCTCAACCCCATAGAAAATCTGTGGCGGGAGTTGAAAGTCCGTGTTGCTCGGCGACAGCCCCAAAACATCACTGCTCTCGAGAAGATCTGCATGGAGGAATGGGCCAAAATACCAGCTACTGTGTGTGCAAACCTGGTAAAGACCTATAGTAAACGTTTGACCTCTGTTATTGCCAACAAAGGTTATGTTACAAAGTATTGAGTTGTATTTTTGTTATTGACCAAATACTTATTTTCCACCCTGATTTACGAATAAATTCTTTACAAATCCTACCATGTGGATTCATGGATTTTTTTTTCACATTCTGTCTCTCACAGTTGAAGTGTACCTCTGGTGCAAATTACTGACCTCTGTCATCATTTTAGGTGGGGGAACTTGCACAATCGGTGGCTGACTAAATACTTTTTTGCCCCACTGTATATCTATCTTTTATAAAACCAAAGTTCAGATTTGGTGGAGAATGATGAAAGTGGTGGCAACCAAGACAACTGGGTTCCCATTCTATGTGGGATTAATATCTCCAGACCATGGCTGGTACTAGGCACCAAAACTCCTTGGTTAGGTTTAGGAAAATATTATGACACCTGTTCAAATGAGTTTGAAGCATCAAACTGGGACATCATGAACTGATTGGTGGCATCACAGAGACTATATCCATCTTTTCTACAACCAAAGTTCAGACTTGGTGGAGAATGGTGAAAATGGTGGCAAAAGTCAAATTCTGGACTTTTATACAAGAGAATGATGGTTTGAGTCCTATGTGCCATTGATATCTCTTGACTTTCTGTGGTACTGGGTGCCAGAACTGCTTGGTTAGGTTTAGGAAAATATAATGACACCCTTTCACATGTAAGACAGAGTAAGACAACTTGTGTGAATAAAATTCATTCAGCTTAAGGAATGCTATCTTTGGTTTCTCCTTTGTTTTCCTTCACTCTTTAAAGATGTGTGGTTTGATCAGACAGAAACTTTGCTCTAAATCAAGCAGAATGGGTATTAGAAGAGTCCCCCGAGTGCCAGCAACCACCGTTTTTGTTCCTGCCAGCAGAAACAGTTTCTTTCCAAGGCTGTTTCAATGACAAATTCAACAATTGTCCCTCTAATTTTGGACAATATCAGCTCAAATTTGCATATAACAAATTTTTGCCTGTTTCACTCAAGTGCCAGATATGTACTGGTTCTGCAATCCCAGAAGTTGCGAGTAGATTTAGTTTGGATGTGTTGTATTTAATGCTGTGAATTTAAAAATCAGCATCCTCAGAAGAAAAATCTCTTTGTATTTGTTTTTCTCCTTCCAGCATTTTCTCATGTTGTTAGTTGAAGTTGCACTCAAATTACAATTACTTATGTTAACTTGCTTCCTCTTATTTGGTGGTCAGGCTTCTGCTTCGTCTCAGGACGATCTAATCAAAGATTATTGGGAAAAACCCCTTTCTGCCTGCAAGACATCCTCAGCCCACATTCATCTTTCATTTGTGAGGATTGGGGTTTCTAAATCTGACCATGTGCCTGCCTCTGAATCTTCATTTTAAGCCCACAGACAGAAGGCTTTTATTTTATCTGTTTTTGTGGACACTGGAGGTAATAAGAGCAATCTGCACGAAAGGATTTGGCCGCACATTAAGACATTTCAAGGATTCGTGCATGACCAATGTCCATTTCAGACATATCTGGCTGAACTGAAGGGCCGTTCTGTGTGAAGAGCCGTGTAATTATGAGTTAAATGAATTCGGAGTTCTGCAGAGGGTGTTGTCTTGTCGAATGAGTAAAAGCAGGCCTTCAGCCGTCAGTGTAGCCGGGTCTTTCCCTCCGGTGTACGACATGAATAGACAAGAAAAGAACAGCCCTCCGAGTGGCACACAGGGCTCTCATTGAATCATGTGAACTAAGACAGGGGGAATTTCTGATAGCCCCCATTTCTGTTCGCAGACGTTGAGACAAAAGACCTCACTGTCTGCTGCCGTGGAGCTCCGACTTACCTCCAGGCACTGCCAAAAAAAAAAAAAGAAAGAAAGAAAGAAGGAAAGAAAGGGAAAGAAACGACCTCTTGGTTTTGGGGACCTGTGCAGTTGCCCATTGTTCCACTTAAAATGAAAATCTCAGCTCCTCCGTTGGGGCCCGCAGTAACCTGTTCGCAAGCAGCTGGTGACCACCTGTGGAGCAAGTCAAATTAGGGAAGGATTCCTACTGTTTCTGTTTATTGTCTGCAGGTTTTTGTGTGCGGTATTGTGCTTTGGTCCTCCGTGGCGGCGGAGGTGGGTCGGCCAGCCGGCGGGGCAGCCAGGGTCTCCCCGGAGGCTTTTGTTTTGTTCCTTGAATCGTCAGGTTTTCTCCTTTTTCATGTGCTGGACTGCTGATTGTGAGGGAAAAAATCAGGCAAATAATCGGCCTTGACTTCTGATTTTTTCTTTTGTTCCTGGTGCTTGATCTTCTAATTCAAGGCCTACAAAAAGTGTCAGAACCTTATATCTCTTGCGTGACTATGTTTAAGTTTTTCCCTCTCTTAAAAAAAAGATGGAGATGAGCTCTGACCTCTCTCGATTTTCCTCTGAAATTATCCAACTTGCCCTTTATGAGCTCCCATAGCCCGGGAGCCTTAAATTCCTTTTTCATCTGAACAAGAGATGCTCTTGTTTGTTGCTGGAACCATTCGGCACAGAGATAGAAAACAGATATTAATCATCATTTGGACACACCGAGGGGGAAAAGAAAAAAAAATCACTCATGGGTCACAGCAAAATGATTCAGAATTGCAAAACTGCAAAACACGGTGGCTCTTTGTGTCCACTTCCCGTTCCCAGGAATGTGGCTCGTCTTATGACTCGAGGTGGGGTTGGGGAGGTGAATGACATCACCGGTTGTGTTCACATTTGAATTCTGACACAGTGGCACCTTGTGTTTCTATTCACCCCACCACCACCACCCCGACCACCACCACCCCCTGTCTCTGAAGCCTGGATTGTGCTCGGCTCTGCCTTTTCTTTCCCCCTCAAAGAATACCTCCTTTTCTCTTCCTCCTCTTAAGCAGCTGCCTGCGTATGAAGTGGAGAAAATGACACTCCATCTCATGATGAATGGTACTTGACCCCTGGAACCTGTTCCTGTGGGGCTCACACGGCACGGCATTTACATAAAGCCAGGAGATCTCACGCTTTCAACTGTTTACATCCGGGAAAAACAAGGGCGCGGGTGCTCGTTGCCGCGAAGGTGCCGCAAATGAAGATTAAATATTTGTTAATCAACCTCAGCTGTAAATTGGACAACCTTTACTGATGCCTTTTCTCCCTCTTAGTGCTCGCTTCTTGGTTTGACACACATCCGCACTGGTGGGGTTGCCTCACTGAGAGCCCTTTTGTTACATGATTAATTACTCTGAGCAACAGTTATGGCGGGATTAACAATTAGCTAGACCTGTCAAACAGTCAGTCTAAGATGGCAGACTAATTGAGCGGCTGGTTGGCCATTGTGTCCCAGTATAAGGCCAAGGAAGTGGGGATGGTTCACAAGCCTTTCATCTCTTTTACAGGCCTAATACCATGGCAGAAAAGGGCCCGCTATCAGGGACGGCGAGCTGGGGTAATTTTTCATGAATATTCATACGTCTCCTCTATCCGCAGTGAACTTTACAAAGTTACCTTCATGGTGCATGTTCTGAAAGTCTGCAGCTCTGAGTTCAATCACTGTAAAAAGCTGTGCACACTGCAAAAAAAATGGTTCATCCTTAAAACTGGAAGCCGTCTTTCTGGCCTTTTCTGGAAACCCTCATTTCTAGAAAACACCTGGAGCAAGATTTTGCTTAACTAAAGATATGTCAAATGAAACAGACAGAGCTAATGGTGAGAACATATCTGGAAAGAAAAGACAAAGACAAAGGAAAAAAAAAAAAAAAAGCTCACCCTAGTCCAACCCCAGCCCAACAAAGACAAAACAACCCAAAACTTTCTAGCGAGCCAACATTTTGATGGGGGGAAAAAAGAGAAACCTGCGAGGCCACACAACTGAAGTAGCTTCCTCAAAGAGTTTTTATCCCCGGTGTCCATGGGAAGAACCCCAGCGGAACAGCTGCAACGGCAAGCCATGGCTCCTCATGAAAGGTTTCGCCTGGAGGCGGGGAGGCGAACGACTTGATCGTGAAGAAAGTCAATTGTTCCCCCGCTGAAAGGCAAAAAGCCCAGGAGGAGCTGCACCATGGTGTGTGGGACATATCAAAATATTTGACAGACTTCAGCATTATGAAAAACCTTCGCTCTCTTTTTTTTCTTTTAAGGAGGGGGTATGTTTTGTTTTTACACCCACCACCGACCTGTCACACTCCCGTCAGGCCCCCTGACTGCCCCGTGTCATTGTTTGGGCCTTGAGAGTTCAAAGCGGGCCTTTTCGGAGCCGCTCAGTGTGCGCTGACACCATGTAATGAAATTAGCAGTTGTTACTAAACAGGTTTCAATCACAGAGTCTGAGCCAAGACCTATTGCCCACTGTTCATGAATCACCTCTTTCATTGACTTATGGCAAACAGTCTGGGATATTGTTGCTCCTTTCATGGACCCATCATTCAGCCAGGTAGTCCCACCGAGAATAAGAAACAGTTTTCAAAGGGAGACCTGGCTCAGAGCGCAACGACTGCAACAAACAATGTACTTCTCACAAGTTAAATAATGTAATTAAAGGGTCAGATCACCACTAATACAAAAACTTTCTCTCACCTACCCTTAGCAATAAAGATAAATTCAGATACAACTGCTTTTATATGGTAAACTTTAAAGAAAATTGTACTTTATGAAGTAAGAAACAGATGTATTTTACAAAATAAACAAAATGAAATTTAGTAGTAAATTCTCACAATTAAGACTCTGAATGCCTTAAACAACTGATTATCTCGGGGTACAAGAAGTAAAGAGGGTATTTCAGCAGATATTAAAAGTCAAATAGACAACCAAAAGAAATATACCATACATCTGATCATAAAGGGAAAAAAATTGCTAAATTCAATGGACAGACAGCTGAACAGTAAACAGCTCATTTAGCTACAATTTAACTAAAAACTCCCTTTAACTGTGGCTAGCAGTTTGGTTAGCCACAGTTTAACTAAATAGTTCCACTGAATTTAAAGCAATGGAAATATCAACTAAACATTTAAACTTTCTTGGTAAAAATTATTAATAAAATTATGGATGCTGTTTTCTCAAAATATTTAGTGGTATGTTATTAACTATTTTATTTTCAATTAAGTTATAACACATTGTTAGATAAAAGTATGGAACCAAATTAAATATTGCTTGAATAGTCTGTTTAGCAATTTGAATTGTTCGCTGATGGTATTGCTAAACTGTTTAAATTATTAGCTAGGAAAAATAATTGATCACTTAACTAAAATTTTAGGTACAACGTTTAGTGATTTTATTTACTAAAACAATAGCTCACACTTATTAACATATTGTTAACTATAAGAAAGGATTAAAAAATAAATAAATAATTATCTACACGTACTAGATGATCATTGTAAATGATCTAGCTAAAATTATAAATAGAACATTAAAAATTATTTCTCCAAAAGTAAGGCTAACAGTTTAAACTGTTAGCTCAAAGTATAGATTAACAGTTAAAAGTACAGTTATTAGCTTAAATTATGGCCAGTTAAACTGCTAGCCATTTATTAAGTTAGTTAATAACATGACAACTGTTAAAACTTTGGCTAACAATTTAATGCTAGCCATATTTCTGTTTAACAACTGGGACAGCTAGCTTAATGAGTGGACAAATAGTTAAAATGTTAGCTAACAATAAATAACGAATAAATTCTTTAAATTGGCCACAAAACATAATGAGTGGCTATAAATGTAATAAAAGCTACAGAAACGGACGAGTGGTTGTAATAGTAAGCTAAAGGCTAAACCACCCATATGGAAAATATATATATAAATCTTATAAAGTTTGTATCTGTCTTGTGTGAAACTTGTATGAAAAGCATACAAGAGTGAAAACAGATATAAGATCCCTTGAAAAATTACATAAATGAAACTTGTATGTTTTGGATACTTACTAAAACAATATATGAAAGTAATGAGAAAGTGGCCACTTTCATGAGTAAATCATATACGTTTTTACTATTTCTTTTCCATATTGGCAAGTACATTTAGTTCGCTTTAAAATCTTTGCATTGCCTCATAGAAGTTATTGATTTGAAGCACAATTGTAAACAGCAATAATAACTGATGAGCCTACAATTTAATAGGAATAGCCTCATAAACCATTTGAAAAAACAGTTATCCAATCACTTAGTCACCCAGTCAGCAACTGTATTCTGTCAGACATGGTGCACATTTCTGTACTGCTGAAAAACCTTGAATGACACCATGTCATGTAAATCTTAAAAGCAAAGAACAAAGATTACAGTGATCTAAGTTCAGTTTAGTACTGATCCAAGCACAAGGAACTATTGGATGTGAAAAGGACATGGTGAAGTGAAACACCTCAAATTTCCCATAATCAAAAAGGACGTTAATACGCTTGTGCAAAGCAAAAAGGACAGATCTATTCTAATTGATCAACGCTTGGGGAAGTAAACTAGGCATGACTGATAAATAGCTCAGTAGTACTGATGCAGGCATTTGGGAGGTTGTGAACTATCATATCAAGTTGCATTTAATTATTATCTTGCACAAGGCTGCACATCTTACTAAACAAATATTTACAAATTTAAAAAGCCTTTTTATGGGTGTCTTAAGTGGAGGATGACTTAGCATAACAACCTGGCAAAACAAATGGCCCCCTAAATTTGGGAGTATGGCAGTGGATGCTTTTTTTGGGGTATCAATTGCCAGATGGCACTAGAGGTGAGTACATTACCAATATAAACCTTTTCTCTGACTTGTTGCAGAGTCTTAGCATATCAGACCCCCATGCTGGACTTCTACTGTTTTTTCAGGACATCACATAGGAACTTCTCATCATCCTTAAGAGAGAAAAAGGAAAACTTTTACTAAATTAATCACTTTTTAAATCCCATTTAGTGTGAAAATGAATATTATTATGCAGATCTAAACATGCTATATGAAGATTTTTTTTACCTGCTTATTTGAACAGCAGGAAGGCGGATTTATCCTTTAATGCACGACACATGTACCACTGCTGTTGCATTAACAATGGCCTCGGCAGCACGCTGCTGCTTATCATGTGTGTGGAGGGAGAGGGAGCCTGTGATGCATGTGTTTACATGTGTGTATTCATGCGTCTGCATGATGCATGTGTTTATTTACGTCTGTGTGTGTGTGTGTTTTGTGCTTCACATGTGTGTGTTCTCGCCTCCAGGCCTGTCTCCTGAGCCCTCCTCCTCCTCCTCCTCTTCATCTCTCTCTCTCTCACACACACACACACACACACGCACACACGCGCACACACACACACACACACACAGACACCTAAAACTGATGGCTTTGAATCACTGGCAACCCTGCTGCTAATTTATTTGCGCTGAGCATTATGGGAATTAATGTACCTGACATTCAATGACAACAGCCGGCGCTTTGTGGCCCTTTTTACATTTCAACACATTCCTGCCGCTGCCTATTGAAAAATGTCCATCTTCCCACCTAGCTGAAAAGAAAACTAACACACACATGCACACTCACACACGGCAGGCTCTGAACCTCTAGGTGCAGGAGGCTGTTAGCGGTGGCTGATGATAGTAGCAAAACATTAACATAATAATTAGTGTCTTGTAATTGTTTCATTAAAACCAGTTGTTCCATTTCTCCTCTTGTTCTCCCAGAAGACGCAAGACAGAGTTTGGACGTCAGCCAAAGGGAGGGTCGGTCCACGTTTGTACCCGCTCAAGATGTTTGCCTGCTCACCGGGAAACCAGGGAGGCTGTCGGCGGCGGCAGCGGGCATGGCGGCAGGCGCGGCCGCTCTGGCCATATGTGGCGGCAAAACAAACACGGGGGGGGGGGGAGGAGGCGGGTATGTCATGATAACAAATTCACGATAACGTGAGAAACTGCACAGATTTGTAACTTCGACTTGACTCGACATGTTTGTTTGCGGTTTCTTGAGATCTCGCTTGTCAACAATAAGAGCACGGGTCGTGTGGAGGTGCTCAGTAATGAACTGAATCCTGTGCGTTATGTCAGTCGCTGTAAAAGGTCACAAGGAATAATAGTATTGAAAGCTGGCAGTTCATTTAGAGCTGCA
This sequence comes from Haplochromis burtoni, assembly GCF_018398535.1. Taxonomy (NCBI): domain Eukaryota; kingdom Metazoa; phylum Chordata; class Actinopteri; order Cichliformes; family Cichlidae; genus Haplochromis; species Haplochromis burtoni. The sequence goes on from NW_024582400.1 coordinate 1,690,894, forward strand.
AATGCATACACAAGCACTCATGCATATACAGTGGCTGCCTGACTGTGAAGTGCATTCATTCTCTCTCTCTCACACACACGCTCAGATCTGAGCTGGCACTGATTAGCATTTTAAAGAGGAATTCCACTCGTTTACCGTTTAGTACCTGCCAGTCGGCATTTGTGAGTGCGATCGCCTCTTCCTAAAGCCACTGACGAAGGTAGTGAAACCTGTGATGCCATTAACATTTAAATTATAAAGCTGCTCCACAGTGTGTGTTGTGTGTGTGTGTGTGTGTGTGTGTGTGTGTGTGTGTGTGTGTGTGTGTGTGTGTGTGTGTGTGTGTGTGTGTGTGTGTGTGTGACAAAGTGATTCTGTAGACAGACAAAAGCTGATGGAGCTGTATTTTACATGTATGAATATATATAAACCTATGCCTTTGGACACATTTTTTTCTCAGGTTAGTCTTAATGCAGAAAGTTTAGATCAGTAACTGTCAATCAGTGAGTCCCAGTTAAGGGTGCAAGTAGCGATCCGTTGGGGTTTGTCTGCAGTGACTGGGGGATAGCCTATGGAGAAAGATTATTCTAAATAAAAAAGATTATTCTCTAAACTGATAGCTGGCATTTGAAATCTATAAACACGGATAGATAAATGAAATTGTTAACATAATTGTTAACCTCTCCCAACCATCTCAGCTTTGCCTCTCTAACTTTGTCTCCAAACAACTCAACATGATCAGTAGTAATGATAATAGAAAGACAATAAGAAAATAGTAATGGCACTTTTCAGAACAATTTTTTTGAAGTGTGGATAACCTAAACATAAACAGAATTAATATGGATTTATAAATGTGATATGAATATGAACTTGCTTGCTAATTAAAACTAAAGTATATACAGTCCAACAAATAAAATTAAAATAAAACTAATTCTAAAAGTTTTGAATTAAGAGTTAAAATAAATATATGGATTTTTGAAAATTCTTAAAAAAAATTCGAAAAAGTGACCGATCGTTAAAATACTTAAAATTGAGAAAATCAAATAGTAACTAGCTTAATGTATAGTTAGCAGTTAAATTTTAGCTAATTCTATGGAAACTATAACCACCCCCCCCACTCCAAAAGAAAAAAGCCATGACAGTTCAAGTCATTAGTTAACGCTGCAGATACACTGTTAAAATTTGTTTAGCGGTAACTGCTACTTATAAAGGCGTCAAATTTTGCTGAAACTCGTTAGGAAGCTAATTTGTTAGCAAATAATGTAGATAAATTGTTAAAATTAGCTTGCTAGCTAAGGAAACTATAAATGTTGCTAAAAGTACTGATAACCTGTTTAAGTTATTAGAAAAAAATTGAGAAGCTAATAGCTAACTAAAATTGTGCATTTAAAACTCAAATTAAATTATTAAGATGTTATCCAGTAGAACAGAAACTGTTAGCTTTTTGTTAAAAGTGGCAGGTTAGCTAACTTAAATTACTTATAAAAAGTATAGATAGTGTTTAATTGTTAATGTAAAATGGATGAGTAGATATAGCAGCTGAAAAATGTTTAAATATTTAGAATTATTATAAAGAATGTTGGAAATTCTTAGCGGTAAATTATGTGCAGCTTTGTTAGCTAGCCGTATAATTCAGTTCTAGTTTCACAGTAAGCTAAAGGCATGGATAAACAGCTGAAACGTTAGCTCATATACTGTTGAATGTAGTCCTTTCAAAAGCCATTTTGCACCACTGTCACGTTTACCACACTAAACCATGACAGAAATACAGCTAACAAATGTTAACAATAACCACACAAACAGCTCTGACGGCTTCGCAAACTAATGCCTCAGATTCGGTTTTCCTGCAGTGTTTTTGAGTCATTGAACACGCGTGTTCTGCCAGATGACCTCACACATGTGAACACATGCATGCACACTCTCTCCGCTGCTGCTGCTGTTGGTTTGCAGCTGTGTGCTCTCCACTCCATGGCAGTGCAATACAGTGAGGAGGCATGGGAGGCAATAAGAGGCATACGTCTCATTGGCTAAGGCTGCGAGGGGAGGAGAAGGTGTGTGTGTGTGTGTGTGCGTGACAGGCTGTGTCACACCAACAGATAGTTAGATACCACCGCCGGGGATTTGACATTTAGTGTTTTTTGACAAACTTCTGACGACCGTCTCCCGCAGATCATTATCAAAGCATTTCTGTCTGTATAATCAAGATGAATGCTTCCGAGCACAACGACGATCATTTTGTGGAGGAGCAACTCTCGAGGATCCAACAAGGGAGGGGTGCTGGGAGGGTGGCGGCGGCAGCGGTGGTGGTGGTGGCAGTGGCGGGCCCCTCCTGTATCATTTGGGCGTGCTTAACACATACATTTCCATTTTCCCAAAGACAGATTTGTTGGCAGCGGCGATATAAAGCGACACCCTGGTGCTGACAATGTTTCTGTCAACTTATTGAATCTTCGACAGAAAAAAGGGGGCAATCTCGGAGGCAGAGTGCAATCTAAAACATTGATAAATAAATACGGGGCATATGAATATGTTTGTTTGTTTGTTTGTTTATTTGTGCTGGGTGTCGATTTAATCCCCGCTCGCCTAAGAAATCTCCCCAAAGACTGATTGGTGTCGCGCACCGCAATTAACTCCGCGAGCACCGTCTATAAATCAACTTCCTGAACTCGGCGTGGAGGAGATGATGTTTTTGAAATTAGCACCATCCGCCGCTTGTACTGCACTGGAGAGGAGAGGGAGAAAAAGGAGGAGGAGGGGGAGGAAGGGAGGGAGGGCAGATTTTCAAAATAACGGCCCGGCTAATATGTGATATTCAGAGAGCACGCAGAAACAAGTTTCAGGAAATCACGTTCATTCTTCAGCGCGCTGTGGGGGGAAGGCGTGCGCACACGCACTCCCCCCACCCCTCCACCCCACTCATTTTCCTGACATTTGGAGTGGCGAGTGCACTTTTTTATTTTAACCGATCGCTTGTTTGGTTGCAATTGAAGCATCGGCGCCTCCCTCATATTCCCCTCCTGCGCTTTCATGCCATTATGAGCCATGAGTCGATGTCGCCGCGCTCAGAAAGGGGGACCATTTAGGTCAATTATCCTTCCATTCAGAAATCACCCCTTGACTACTTAGATTAAGAAAAACACTTATTTGCCCACACGGTCCGAGAGGGGTAATATTTCTCCGGCTGAGGCCAGCGTATCAAGACGATGCTTTATTGCTTTACTTATTCATGTTTCATTTGTAATTCCTTGTGTGAGCGTGTGCATTTTCAAACATATACGGATACATGTGTGTTTGTGAGCGTGTCCCCTCGAAAGTGCGCCTGATAACGCTAATCCTGTTTACTTCTCTTTTCCCTGTCTCCTCAGTATTTCAAATACACCTAACGCCTTTCTCCACTTCAAGGCATTTCCACGGAGGAGAGCACGGCCCCTGCCCCGGCGATCCAACACACACAAACATGCCAGAACAAAGGGAGTCCCTCCATATTTGATTCCCTCTCTGAATATGTAAAAGCAGAAGCAGAAGTCAACGCTGGGAAATTACCAGAACTATCTGGGCCATTGACAGGCCTCCCCTGTGGTCAAATGGGCTGAGGCTGTGTTTGGTTGGTAAGCCCCCACTGCTCTGGTTTCTGTAGCTCTCCGTAGATAACCAGCAGGGAGGAGGAGATGCACTCGGGCAAGCTATGGCAATCGGGTGTGGGGAATTCAGACGAGTGTGCACTCTGTCCTTAAAGGCTTCCTTTTAGAAAGTCTCCTCAGTTAAAGAGGAAGTGTGAGAGATCTTTTTATTGCCTCTGAAGAGCATCGTGACTACCTGTTAAAGGTGCATGGGGAAGCTGGAACAAATACCGTATACGTATTTATGTATTTCTTAGTTTTTTGTATATTTGTCACGTTTACATGTTTCATAAAAAAATAATGATAAGACTTTTTGATAAATGGGGTAACCCGAGTAAATACAGCTTTAAAAAATGATTTTATATATTAAGGGGGAAAAAAGCTATCCAGATCTACCTGGGCCTGTGTGAAAAGGTAATTGTTAAATATAGTTAATCATGCATTTGTTGGGCTTAATTGCAGTTTTTCTTTGGAAAATAGAGGGGAGTTCAACACCCAGGCCTGATTAGTGTCAGACCTGCTGAATCAAGAAATCAGGCTACTTCCACATGTACATGGGTATTGCTTGTGAATCTTGGGATTTTCCCCACATTCATTTTGAAAACTATCCATGTGAACATTTAAAAAAAAAAAAATCTCAAGAGCTATAAAGATAAAGATGCACACCTTCAACGTTGTGAGACAAAATCTCTGTTTCCCTTGACCAGGTGTAAATACAGAAACTGAGTTTTCGATAACATTCACCCTGGTAGGAGTTTCTCAAAGCCTAAAATACCAGAATACATCTGAATGCAGCTTTGAGTAGAAGCTGTCTGACAAAGTGATGTAGCCTAAAAGATCTAAAAAATCAACACATCATCCCACAGATCTAAAGAAAAAAACTGAGAAACAAAGTAATTTACATCTATCAGTCTGTGTGGTCGGCCTACAAAAAATAACTCCAAGAGCGCATTGAAGATTCATCCCAGTGGGGAAAAAAACCCAGAACAACATCTAAAGAACTTCAGGCCTCGCTTGTCTCAGTTAAGGTTAAGGCTTTGCTGCTTCAGGACCTTGACCTGGATTTATACTTTTTTATTCATAAATCTGTGTTGAAGCTATGTAACCTGACGTGGACTTCATTGCAGCCTGCACAGTTTTAAATTGTAAAGTGACTACAGTTAAAATATTTGCTGGTGATGTAAAGTGGGCAGGGCCTGAGTTACAATTTTTTTTAAATGAGAGAGATTTGATAGAAAAGCAGGGAAAAACATACAGGAAATGATCTGTCGTCAACTTGAACTCAGGCCTTTGACCTAGCCTAGGTGACCAGAGCCCGGAAAGGCCGTTGGCAACCAATTATTAACTATAAAACGAAGCACAAAGAGCAAAGAAATCGGTGAAAATGAACAAAATTAACTTTTAAAAAATTCAATCTGATCCAAAATCTATGACTGAACCCATTAGCTCATGCTTTTATTGAGCTTTCTGTGACCACAGGAGTTGCCCCCTGCTGGTCATCAGGTAGAATGCAGGTCTAAGGCTGTCAGACCTGGTTTATCTCACTGTATTACAGAGTTTGGACCTTCAGGTTGCCTTGATACTAAGGTCAAATCGCCTGAATGAGACTTTTTTATGATAGAAAGCATTTAAAGCGGCCATGTGTAGGAACTGTAGCATTGATGGCAAACATTTTTTGGTTAATAAGATAACTTATAACAACTAATACAAAGCACTAATACAATTTTCTATTCATTTAGATTTTTAGAACTTTTTTTTTTTTAAATCTGAAATGATTTGTCTAGTTAGAACAGACCAAGTAGGAAATGCCTTTAAATGATGGTGTATTTTATGAATAAAACAAATGTAACTTAGGTAACTTAAAAGTTAAAGGAAACTATTTTGTTAAATGTATGTCAGAGGGTCTCAATAATTCATCCCTTTTAGGTGATGATATTTTGAACCATTTGTGATTCCCTTGACCCACTGGCACTCATGCGGTCATTCTTGGCCCGCCACCGGCGTCAGGGGAGATCCTGATTCACAGAAGCCATGGCTGCTCCTCAAACCCGCCGGCAGATGCTCCCTCTCTCCTGCCTCGCCAGCCGGCATCGTGCCTCCTCTGACATGCCTGTGTGTCTGTCTGCCCATTGCAGTCTGTCCATTCGTCCGTCCATCTGTCCGTCAAGCAGGAGAAGCCCAAAGCCTCAGTTATAAAAATGGACACTGGTTTTTAAAGGGGCAGTGAGGTATTTGTTCTCTTAAACAACATGCAGGCTCTTAATATAGGACTAATATCTAAAATTAACGAGGAAAACGGTCCATGGAAAGCAATATGTTCCCATGAATCATTTACTGGGTGACGTGTCTTAGTGCCCACGTTGGCTGATGAATGATTGATGGCAACATGTTGCTGTTCTGAGCCTTTCTACAGTTTCTGGATATTTTAAGACCTGTATGTACGGGTCAATTAGAAACCCCGGTTAATTTTAAAGCTCACATTTTTTACATAAAGGAGTTAAAAGACATTTAAGAAATATGTAATGAGCTTCATGTACAGAAAATTGCAAAGGTTAGAGGTTTTCGTGCCTTCCAGCTGAGTGTTTTGGGTTTCTGGTCTATAAGTTGACTGTTTTAGTTCAGAATCAGCATTTCATTAGTATTGGTTCCAGTGGCACTGAATTACTTAGCAGACGGATTGCATGTAATTGCCAACTTATTCAATCACAAGCTAATATTGCTATTTTATAGTCTTGCATGTACCATAGTTCCTTTGAAGATGGCAGCTGAGTACTAGTGGTCGCAACCTCGGTCATCGTCTTCGAAACAACCATTTCGGAAACAATGAAATCACAAGTTTACACCACACAAGCGAGCACACTTCTGATGGAGGACAGCCAGAATAAGGTGAGTTGTTGCGGATTTCTGGAACTTTTCTATCAGTAAGCACTGCTGTTTTTGCTTTTTACTTTCTTTAAAGTAGATCTAGGATTGTTGGACACTTTGCGAATAAACTTTCATACAATGTGAGAATGTAATCAAACTGTTTATCAGAGGGAAAGTGTGATTTTTAGGACACACCTGCCAAACATTATCCACCATAACATTAGCTTATAACCAGCTGTTGTTGTTTAGCTGGCTCATTGTCAGCTGTCTTGGAGGGTGATCTTTAAGTTAAAACTTATAATTAAACTTATAATTAAAAGCTATTTTTAGTTGTGTAGAATGTTTATATGTATATTATATATATATATGACTTTGTAGTTCTTTCAGAATTATCAGGACTTTGGAACATTGTAATAGAATTCAATAGGGGTATAGCGGGTTAAATGTGCTCTATATCTAAATTGGTACACTTCTCTGCCAATCCCAATCCCTCGTTTCATAGTTTTAAAGAAGGTGATCTCGATCTGCGCCGAGTTTTAACAGGTTCTTCCTTTGCCTGTGCAGTACAACTCCACCAAGTTTTCTGAAATTCAGCTTGGCAAGTTTTTTGTTTTGCTGACAGATGGACAGACGAACCTTAAATTCTCTCTTATGTCTATATGGAAATTTATCTAAGCTATCTTTCAGTTTTTAAAATAAGGAAGAATTCTTCACTAACAACATTTTTACTCAGTCATTTAAAGATTTAAAACAAAGCACTTTAACACAAGGGAGTGATACTGACCCATGACTGTTTCTGCTTTCAGCAACATTTTTAAATACCGTTACAGATTTGATAAACTTTCTAGTCCACACACACACTTGTTAATGAATAAATCATACCGTTAATGACTGCAAGTTTTGTTTTTCTTGTGTGTGTTTTTTCTTCCTGTGGCTGATGAACCTTGGAATGGGGCACTGGCCATCTGTGGTCTTATGTGTGTGTGTGTGTGTGTGTGTATGTGTGTGTGAGCTGTAGTCCAGCGTCCACTGGGGAGACTCGGCTGCTGCCCCACTTTCCTCGCTCTCATGTCGGACCGGGACCATCTGACGGGGCTAAAGACCAGTGTCACATGTCTATATTTGGCCGGCGTCACCGCCACTGCCAGAGCTCAGCGCTGCAGTTGTTTTCCAAAATGCACGGGGCAATCGATGATAATGAGGAAGGACATTTTAATTAGGGCTGTCGCAACCTGGGGACGGCATGCGGGCTCGCACGGCGGGGGGCGAGTGGGAGGACGGGAGGGTGGCCTGGTCACCATCACACCTCCTGGGAGTTTGACTGGTGAAAGTCTCGCTGCATATTTAGGGGGTGAAATTAAATCTGCACAGAAGGCTCTAATACGGCGGATCACACACTGAACTTTTCTTAATAATTCCCTCTTTAAAATAGGAGCAGTGCAAAGTAAACGAATGTTAAGTCATCACAATGGTCATCGGGTGTTTGGGGAGCACTTGCTCCAGTCCAAATTAGTTGAACGTGCTGAGTGGAGGCTCTCCAGTTCAAAAGCTACACACTGACCTGACTGGAGCGATTTCAGTCAGCCGTTAGCGAGACGAGCCAACCAGGACAAAGTCCAGCTGTGATGCATTTCAGGCAGTTACCCTAGTTCCCGATTTCTGACATGTAAATACCACTCATGTCAACATCCAAACCAGAAATATGACAGGATTTTTATGAAAACCAGCCCTGCGATAATGTCTAAAATGGCATTCCAAGCAATACAGGTGCCTCAAGCCACACAGAGACTGCTGCTCAACATCAGTCTCATGGGACATCCAGGACTGTTCCCCAAATCATCTTTTGGGCTCCAGGGATTTAGTGCTAGTCAACAGCTAGTGTCTGAAAGGATGAGAGAGAATCACATGGTGCTGCAACCACATGACCAACATGCAAAAGCACATTACTGATAGTGCCTCATTGGTGGTTGTATATTTTTTTCAATTCTTTACCCATGCTACTTGACATGTCTGCAGCATGCATTATGCAGGCCACGAGCTGAGCGTCTGTCAGATGGTAAATCAGACTTAAACCTGTCATGAAGTTATGAAGGCATAAATGTTCTGGGAAAAAAGTGGTTAAAAACACCAAATTTAACGCATCTCTCTGCACTTTAAGGGACAGTAACTTGGAAAACAGTCATAGTATCAAGGTACAATTTTGCATGGCTTCATGAAAGTAATTGTACATAAAAAGGGTCAGGTGGGAGCCACAGATTATTTTATTTCCTGGAATGACCCCTGTGGTATCAAAAGGTGGAAAAACAGGCCTTTGCACATGAATGTAGAAGAGATGGCTAACATCTCTGAATGACAAGCATGCACATTGCTGACACGCAGCATGTTCCAGACTTCAGAGTTTTCTGCCATGCCTGCAGGTTATTAAAAGCCATTTGCATATTGTGAAGTCAAGTGATTAAAAAACTATGAAAAGTGGACAAAACTCATAAAATAACATGAGATCTGCCCTAAAATGCCAGAGAGGAAAGGACAAGAGTTTAGAAAATGGAACTCATAAGGTCCTTTTTTCCCCCAACGTATATACAAACTATGAATATCTATGAGTTTCAAAAGCAGAGTTGTTTAAAATTAAACATTCATTATCTCATAAAAAACATCTAATGACATCGAGAGAAGCATAAACTCTGGCTTTAAGATGACCAGGATCAACTGCAAGTAACAAAAACAAGCACTTCCCTTTGTCCTGAAAATGTTTATGTATACCGGAGACATGCATGAAAAATAAATCTTTCATGAATGTGAAATGCGCCTATATGTGTGTGCTAGATGAAAACAAAGCAATAAACCCACCGCCATTGTATTTAATATTCATCCTACGTCCCCGAGCAAGAACTGTGCAAGGTGTGAGAAGAAAGGCCCGCCACAGAATCACACCACAAGTGCAAAAGTTGGGAATAACTGCATAAATTATCATCTGCGCCGGTAATATAAGCGTGTGTGCACAAACAAAAGCAGAAACAAATCCATGGCGGAACCGATCTGAGCTCTTCTTCACCTTATGAAAAATGAAAAACGGGCTGAAAACCTGGAAAAAGCCAATGGCGAGTGGTGCGCGCGCGTAGCTCGCTAATCAACTAAAAGGCAACATCAGAAAGAATAGGTAATTTGAGACACAAAAAGAATAAGTAATTTGGGAGGCACATACCCAAGTGGCCAAATTATTTATGCCTAATGGAACTGGGGTGTGTGCGCTCATTTGCAATTAACCGATGTGCTTTATTACCTGTCACTGCTTGCTAATGCAGCTGAAAGCCTCGCTCTGCGACGTCTTTAATTACAGTGGGAGAGGTGTGGAGGCACTTCCTGCTGGAAGGAGAGGGGTTTCCTACCTTTCATCCGGTGTCTGTCTTCCTGAGAAGTTCGGAGCTGAACCAACTCTCGGCTGATTTTAAAGGTGAAAAGGGAAAACAGTTTATCTTGGCTCAAACGAAGCTGCGTATTAGAACGAATTCTTACATAAATTACAAGTGAAACTCCACAGTTGAGCTCAGAGTCTCTGGATTTCTAGAGAACACATGGTAAATGTGTTTAATTTATATTAAAATGAATGCAATTTGGGGTGACTGTTCACCTCCATCATAACAGGAGGTGTTTATTTGGATCTCAGTAATCAAAAACGTTGCATTTTCAAAGTGTTAGTTCTAATTTATGACCTGTAGATCTGCATTTTGGACGATCTAGTTAAAAGTCCTTCCTCATGTCCTGTTTCGCTCCGAAATGTGTCACTATACTCGTGTTGATAAAGACAAAGATGGTCTAACTTTCTTTATGACTTTGAACACATCAAAGTGGGTCAGAACAGGATGTCTGAGTTTTTTTGTCGCCAGGACTTTTGCGTTCCGGTCTCTCTGGTATTATGTTGGTGCCAAACTGGGAACCCAGATCGTCTGATGACTTGGCCTCTGGGGGCGACAGCCAATATTTCAAAGCTTCCGGCATCACCAGCTGATATCCAGTTCAGTTAAATTTGACTTCCACAGCTCAAAATCACAACACTAGTCATGTCAAGGTGCTCTATATTATAAAGTAAAAGGCCTGCAACATTAATGATAGAAACCAGGCAATCCGGTGATCCACTATGAGTGTATCTTGGTGACAGTATTTAGGAACTGCCTTTTAACAGGAAGAGACCTGCAGCCATCTTCCATGGCAGGTTGAGGCGAAACAACTGAGACAAGAAGTGCACATTTTGGTCACTTAAAATCCGAGATTTTAAATTCTGTCTGCTCCAAAATTCATGGGCACTTTATCAGGTAAACCAGTTCAGCTGCTTCTTAATGCAAATATCTAATCAGCTAATCACATGGCAGCTAGATGCATTTAGGCATGTATACATGAATGAAGCTCAAGCAAAACACCATAATGGAGGTTTTAAGCGACTCCGAAAGTGCCGTGGTTCCTGACTAGAACAGAAATAGTTGATCTACTGATTTTCCCACATAACCATCTCTAGGGTTTACAGAGAATGGTCTAAAAATGTAGGAATTATTCAGAGCAGCAGTTCTCTGAGAGAAAATTACAAGCTGCTCAGGGGTTTGAAGAGAATTGCTAAATTTCTTCAAGCTGAAAAGAAGGCAACAGTAGCTCAAAGAACTGTTGCAACCACGGTATGCAGAAGAGCATCTCTGACCGTTTCAGCAGATCAGCACACACACAAAGTGCAGCTCCTGTCATCTAAGAATAAGAAACTATGCGCCAAAGCTAAAGCATAGCACACAGTGTAGGCTCTGCTTATTATTCCCAAGAGTTTTAGATATTTCTTGTGTAAAACTCAAAATATAAAGAGCTGAAACAACACTGTGAACTTGTGTTTGGTGTAATATCCCAAATATGCAGCAGAAGTCAGGATAATCTCATTTGCAAGGCCTCAAATCAACTGAATTTATTGTGAATTTTTTAATTTTTTAATTTGGCCAGTAGCCAAGTCAAGCTAATTTGGCGAGTGGCAGCTTTTAAAGTACATTCAGAAGTACTGAATGCCATCCTTAAAGTAATGAACACCTCAAACCGATCATGTTTTTTTGGGCATTTTAGCAATTCAAATAGCAATTTATCCTCCGTTGCCTTGAATGTTAACAGAAAGCTCTCTCTGCACATCTGCAGAAGTCGCTCTTCAAATATATGTAATGAGCCTGAGTGCTGGGGCGGCGTTGGCACAGTGTAGCAGTGCTGGGGTTGTGATTGGCTTTTTGCAGCCTGCATACCCAGAGGAGGCTCCCTTAAGAGCAGATCTCCTGTTAAGTATGAGATCCCTGAGAGGAGAAGTGTTGGAAGGACTCTGGTTTCTTTAAATATACCGGGCCATCTGGGGAATATAATGGCTTCCGTATATAATTAAGAAGAATACAACGTTAGAGGCCTTATGTGTCTTTGTGCTGCACCTTAATGCGGTGGCGGCTTGGTGTATGACACACGGGGAAAGAGGAGGCTTTCTTTAGAAGTGTTCAACACGGGCAACATTTACATTTAAGCTTGTTTTCTTACAGGATGAGAACATGGAGTGCAACTGCAGAGGGAAGATCCAGTTCATAGACAGACAAGGTTAAATGGCCCAGTGGTGAATACAGCAAAGGTCAAAGGTCATAGAGAACACAAGAAAGGTTTAAGACAGAAGAAAAGAGAAGCGCAACAAATTAATAAGGTCAAGATTTTTTTTTGATGTGTGTGTCTTTTAAAATTTTGCTAAAGTAGGCCAGTTATGCTTTTCATTATTGTCTATCTCTAGCTCTTTCTGACCGTGGCGACAAAAGCTTGTTTGTGAAGAGCAGCTAATCAAAAGAAAGGTAACCTAAAGAGACGGGAGTGGCCACAACAGCACAAAAAGAGGACCCAAAAGCAGGAGCATGGAGATGAGCATCTATATGCAGAGGTCATCAGCAGGGATGAGACGAAAGAAAAAAGTCAGGAGAGCCTCCAAAAAGTCCCAGATAAGGATTATAGTAAGGAAAATACTGAAATAGGCCTGGTATGACTGATGAGTGGCAGGTGGAAAAAATCCAGCAAACTTTTCAATGGTTAACAACCAACCATCAGCTGTCAGTACTTTTTCAATGTGTAGTCATGTTTGAAAAACAGATTCTAAATCAAAGACAGAAGCACTTGGGGGTCACCTTGATGTTCTTGTTTTCTAGCAAGAAAGAAAAGGCTACGTCACAAGGTTGACTACACCTCTCAAACCACTGCAGGTTGTAAGGGTCATGTTAGGTAAAACAGTGGCTGGAGGTTGCAGTACAACCAAAATTAGAATGACTATTTGTAATGAACTTCCAATCTTGTTGCATTTGAAATGGTTGCAACCACTTGAAGTCAGATGCCATCTTCAACCCAACTTTGGCACATCAAGACAGTGATAAAACAAGACGGACTGTGATTTAACCATCAAGTTAGAAATTATGTGCAATCTGTTTGTGCAAATCAATGCAAATTTGTTGCTATCTACCTAATTCAAATAAAAAAACATTCACACGAACTACTTAGATAGTTTTCTCAGAAGCTCATACATTTGAAATCAAAATTTCCACTATCAATAGTAATTTAGTTGCTGCAGGACAGAAACATGTAAAATGACACACTCCAGGTGCTCAGCACCTCACTTTTATATACAACCAGTTGGCAAATAGTTGAGTCCCTTATTGCAAAGACATGTGTCACAGACAAGTTGTTCTAACCAGTGCAGACTGACTCAGATTGACTATAAATTAAAGGGCAAATACTTGCAAACTTTCACCCATCTGTCTGAGAGTGGTTGCAGCCAGTCTGAGCCCCACTGCAATTATTTGGAGAAAGGTTCTCTGTTACCAGGCAACCTGTGCAATCCCATTTGACCATATAAGTTGACCAAACACTGAATGTAAATAACTTAAAATTGTTGTTTGTATTAATAATTATTATCATACATGTCTGTGCTTGTGGATTGGATGTCCTCTGACTGTTGGTTCTCAACCACTTTGTAACTAAATAAGATGTCATTTAAATTTCTGAACACCTTCTTTTGTTTTGTTTAAAAAAAGACAAGTGTATTTAATCCCCTCATTACAGTAATACAGTCGGTATTTCTCAAATGGTCTGACTAGAACTCTGTTCTGTGTGTAAATCATGGCATCACTTCTCTGTCTATGGCTCCATTTTTGCCGTCTGACTGGTTTTACTTTTTTGCATCTGGAGCTGTATAACAGCAGACTTTTTTTAAAAAGGTGCATTTCAGATCTGAAACACTGAAAGCAGAGAAGACAACAAAATGAATGACAGAGTTAATTGAATCACTTCTGATTAACTCTGATTTGATGTGGTCCAATTATGCTCAGACTGCCTGTCTGGAAACACGCCAGCATTCAAGCCAAAGCCAGTAAATATACCAGCAAAGCACATAAATACCACTTGACCCAAACGCACTGCCATTAAATTAAAATATTCTCCAAACTCTTCAAAATCACATATCTGTGGCTTGTAAAATCAGGGGCTCATCACTCCTCCCCGGCCCTGCACTCGTCAAACTTTAGGAGAGCTCCAGGGGTCCATCGGCAGGAAACGAACGCTAATTGTGCTAATGAGTTTGTTTGGATAAGCGCTTACTCCTTCCACCATTACCCCTCAGCGACACAAGCGGCCATCTGACTTCCAGAGACGTCGGGATGGACACACTTGGGATGGGCCGGCTTTGACGGCGACAGGGCCCGGTTGAGTTTTGGTGTGCGGCATGCCCGGCGCATCCATCACCAGCAATAAAGCTCTCTGACACAAGGGCCTGCTCTCATCCATCATCGCTCATTTAAGATACAAGTTTGGCTCTGGAGTGACAGCAGTGAGGGATTATTGCCATTAGAGGCAGATCTTTTGTTTTGATGGCCCCTCTTAATGGGGTTGCATTAGGGGGAAGTCCTAGGGGCCAGTTTTTGGGTGATTAAGCAAGCAACACATTTACAAGTCTCTAATTGAGAGAACAATGCCAGGAACCTAGAGAGTGCAGAGCTGTAATGAACTGAGGCTCCCTGAACTAGCTTCATGATTAGCTAACGTTGCGGCTCGTGAATACGCAACAAAACACTCTGGCTGCGGAGGAAGAGGGACTCCTCGAGATACAGATGTGCTTGTGTTGATTTACAGAGGATTATGGAAAGCAGACAGTAGCAGGCTGAAGTGGAGGGCTGAAGGAAAAACTGCTGTAGATTCCAGTTAAGTGGATTTATTCAAGCAGCTGAAACAGGATGTGTCATTTTCAGTCTAATTTGGCAGAATGTGCTTAATAATGTCACTCTGTACGTTAAAGAATTAACACATCAGATGCTACAGGATGCATGTTTAATACTCTGACATAAATGGTTTAAAGTGATGGTTTGGGAATCACATTTTTGTCAGCTTGTACTTTTTAAGCAAAATCAATGTTAAAAATGAAATCTTAGAAGAATGTAGAGCATCTTTGTGAAAAAAAAGTTTAGGGAGGGAAACACACACTGTATATAAATGATTACCTCAAACTTGTGATTGAAGCTATAAGCTAATCAGGAAAGAATTTACAGAGGTCATAATTAGACAAGAAATAGATACATTATTCTGTAGAGAACTGTGTTTCTAAATGTCTTCAGTTTGCAACTAGACAAGTCACCCCCTTCTGGCTAAATGCATCTTTAAGACTCTTCCAGTCTTGGTATTATTAGATGTAAGAGCATAATGATAAAAAATAATAGACAACTGGATAGATTTTTCCATGGCAAAATAAAAGAGAATTATAAGTGGCGTTCCACAAGGCTCATTTCTTGGGCCTCTTGCTTTTTAAGCTCTAGTAGTTTGAAAACAACAAACTGAGCAGGTGCAATGAGATGTTTCAAAAACCCCTCTAACTAAACAAATATGAACTAGAAACAGTTTATTTGGAGCCAAAGGATAATCGATAGTCTAATAATGAACACCTTTTTTCTAAGTCAGTGTCAGCATTGCAACTTTTAGACTGAAGCTAAAACAGGATGTTGAATTCAGTAAGACTTTAAACCAGAACCTGAGATCACAAACTCATCAGGAACGTTTTAGGCATCTTTACAACAGAAAGTCTTTTTAGGAATACCCCTGCTGGCTGTTAGAAAGAATGCAGGTTCAAGGCATTTATGAGTCTTCGTCTACTACTGCAGCGGTCCCCAACCTTTGTTGCGCCACGGATCGGTTTATGCCCGACAATATTTTCACGGACCGGCCTTTAAGGTGTCGCGGATAAATACAACAAAATAAAACTAGTACCGGTACTGAAAAAAAGAAGATTTATTCATAACACACATGAAAAGACCCAGGAAAACTGAGTTAACGATAAAAACAATAACAAAATAACGCTGAAAACCAATAAAAACCCTGAAAATCCTACATTTCACACCTGAGCCTCAACTCTTGCGGCCCGGCACCAAACAACTCACGGACCGGTCCGAGGCCCGGGGGTTGGGGACCGCTGTACTACTGCACAAATAGCACAAATAGATTAAGTACTGACACTGGTGATCTGAAGCAAGCTAACAACAATTTTACAAATAAAAGTTGCCACAAATATGCTTATTTTAAATAAAAGCCTTTTTTGGGGCAGTATGTATTTTGCCTGACGTTGATTCCCGCTAAAATCACATCACTGATACAAACACAACAAGCTAATTCTTGATACCAGGAAACAATGCAGTCCTAAATCTATGGTACTCTTTTCTATCTCCTCGTTCCCCTCATACCCATCACTGCTGCTGGCTGCCCCTCCCAGAGCCTGATTCTCCTGGACGTCACTTCCTCGGAACCATCACCAATTGTTGCTCTTAAGGGGTCATCTATACTATGACGTTTAACATAGCCAGAATATCTTTATGACACACCAGAGTAAAAACTAGGATTGTGATGAGGGAAAATCAGTGGTTGCCTGGTGATTGGACTGATTTTTTTCACATTCGGACAAAGACTTCAGAGTCTCTTACTATCTCCCCATTGAGAGAGCTGATTGGTCAGTATGGTGTGGTGATACATGTGTGGATATCTCATCTCAGAGCAGGTTGGATATGCAGCGTAAAAAGTTGGCCACCTTCATGACCTTAACTATTTAAGCCTCTACAGGCCACTGATCACTGGGGATGTTTACCTTACTCTGCAAAGCATCTGCTGTTGTGAGAAGATTTGCGTATCGTTAACCCATCATGGTATTATATGATTTTAAGTTTAAATTTAGTTGCACAAATGATGAAAGAGACAGTAATTCACAAGTACCTTCACTATCAGTTTAAGTATTATTGCAAAAATCAGAGGGTTTTTTTTCAAATAGCTCACACAAAAATGTAATAAAGTCATATTCAAGTGCTTCCAAGAAAGAAAAAAAGATCCTGAAAACATGGTTTTTATTTGTGTCATTTGCTAGTGATGAATGAAACATGCTCTGTTCCTCCTGCGTGTCCTTTTCTTTGTTCACACTGAAGAGAAATCAGGTTAAGTGGATCATGTTCCTGCTCTGTGATGCCATATTTCTGTATCTCAGGTTGTTGTGTGCCGTCTCGTGTCCTAATTAGAGAAAAAAAAAGAAAGAGTGAGAGACAGCCAAATGAAGCAGTAGTCACCTGAGATGAAGGACACATCCTCTGTGCCAGGAGACGCTTCACATTTGATTTTTTATTTATATTTCTGCGCCGCGCGATACTCGGGGAGGAAAAAGAAGTGGGTCAATGAACAGATTTGCAGAATCCAACTTTGAAACATCCGTGTTGTCTGCACGTCTCTAGTTAAACATAGTTTTGTATCCGATTCCCCAGTGCCAATTACTCATTAAAAATGTTTAACAACATTTTAATTGAAGAATTAATTACCTTCAGCTGGGCAAAATCCTCCTAAATTTCATCTGGGGAGTCATCAAATGTGCAGAGGAGCAGCCGTCGATGAAGTGTCAGCGAGT
Organism: Haplochromis burtoni; assembly: GCF_018398535.1. Classification (NCBI taxonomy): domain Eukaryota; kingdom Metazoa; phylum Chordata; class Actinopteri; order Cichliformes; family Cichlidae; genus Haplochromis; species Haplochromis burtoni. Next base: position 1,708,315 of record NW_024582400.1, read on the forward strand.
GGGTGGTGGTGGTTGGCGCAGGAAAATTACATCAGCAGCAAAATGTAGTCCACCGAGTGAGTCAACGGCGAGACGCACATGATAATTCATGAGTAAACACATCGGTGAGTAAACCGCTACGATGTTCCTCACAACGTGCGAATTCAACCCGCAGAACTGTGGCTCGCAAAGTCCCTGCCAAAACAAACACCATTCATAGCAGCCGCCGCCGCCGCATTATTCACAGCGTTTGACATGAAACACAAGGACAGGAGGGAAAAAGTCAAGATTTACTTTCTCCTCTTGAATAAATGCTGTAATCATCCTTTAATCTGTGTAAACAATCCCCAACATAAGACAGGAGTCCTTAGAGCAGTACATTTAATACCTCCTTTTTCCTCCTTTGTCATGTTATCAGCTTAAAGGACAGACCTGTAAAGAGTTAGCTCACCTAAATCATTTATCTCACTATTTTCCTATTGGAATGTGTCTGCTTGTTTATCTTGTAAAGAAAAATCTCTCCTTGTTCTAATGTAGCTGAACTGACACTTTAAGATCAGCAAGATTAAAGGAGCAAAGGTCATTTTTTAAAGTACACTTAGCTAGTACTGTGTTGGACCCCCTTTTGGCTTCAGAGCTGCCTTAATTCTTCTTTGCACACATTCAACAAGTTGCTAGAAACCTTTAGAGATTTTGACGTCACGCCAGCATCACGCCAGCACAAGGCCAGTTGCAGACACACTGGTGGTCCTGTGCTGGTCCATGCGTGGAATACCTCTGGTAAACATGATCTGGGCCACCAAAGGGCCATCATTCTTTGCAGTATGTGGGCCATGTGTAAGTTGTGTGCACCCACGGGCCAGTTGTAGACACACTGCTGGCCCTGTGCTGGCCCAGAACAGTTTCAGCTCTGGCCCCAGATGTCAGCCTAATGTGTACCTTAATCAAGCCATGTAATAACAACATGTGCCGGAACATAATAGTGCAAAAGTAATATGACGAAACTCTGTTCAGACAGTGGATGGACTGATTCTTATGTAGCACTTTCCTACTCTCCTGGATGCTCTATACAGCATGCCCACATTGACCCAATCACACACTTTCTCTAAACTAAGTGCTTCCTAACTACATTCATACTTGTGACATGCAAACTGGAGTAGCCAGAGATCGAACCACTAACCTTCTAATAAGTTGGTGACCTGCTCTACCCCCTGAGCTACAGCCACCCAGCAGGAAACATGAGTAAACCCTCACTAGGCTTTGGATAAAGTGTACACTCACAAACCTGTTAAACCTGCATTTGAAACGTTGGCTACCATAGCAGTATAGTATTGCAACATGGCATTTGAGTCTTCTGACTAAAATAGGAAAATAGGAACATAAATAGTGTTTGTATGTTCCTAATATAACATAAATAGGCGAGACCTGCTTGCTATGTGGGAATAGAGAGGTAATCAAGCTTCTCCATGGCTTTAGTGCTTTTGGGAGTTCACTCAGTGCTGTTGTCCTTGTTCTTTTGTTTTCCAGTGATTTCTGTATGGCTGAAGAGCACACTCCCTCCTAGACCCACATACCTGTTTCTGTTGAGCTGGTCCATTTTATCTGGATGATACTCACCGCTCAGACTCACATGTCTGTTCCTCTTCCAACGGTGCCAAATTCACACAGAAACCTGACCAGTTTCCTCCCCCATCATCTCCATCTAAACTCCTTCTTAGTAACACTTCTCACCAGTACAATTAAGCATCTCAAAACTTGGCCCAGACTAATCCTCTCCTCTCTCCCAGAGTTGTCCGCTTGAGAGGCCTGACCAATTTCCCCAAGCTTCCGCTGTTCCAAGTTTCTCTTGTCACTCTTAAGTCTGTGCAAAAAACCTTTGCAGAGTCTAAACTGTCAAGTCTTTAGTTCTGCCTTAGACTCTGTAAACTGGTGTCATGACACATAAACAGTTTCTTAATGTAAAGTATTGCAGGGCCTGGCCATTTGGATATAAAGTTTACATTTAAATACTGTCAGCTGTCTGTTTTCGTCTTTCTACACTGAAGTGATTTCCACAAACAGTTAAAGTTAATGTGTAAATGTGCTGCAGGTGTATAAAAACACGATTAATCATGCTGTGCATGGGGCTATACCACAGGTGTCAAACATAAGGCCCTAGGTCCAGAATCAGCACAGACAAACAATTAAATAACAGAAAGTTCCAATTTTTTCACAGTATAATGTATAAATATATGATTTTTACAGTATCTAAGAAAAAGGCTTTTTGTCAGTTAACGAAAAATACATTTTATAATTACAATAACAGAAGTTTCTCTGTAATTTTACACATTTTTTTCTTACAATTAAGCCCAAAGCAGCATGCAGAAAAAACTGACATGTATTACTGAAATTTCACTTTTTTTTCTCCTTATATTATATTTTTTCATGGATCAAGTATGTAGTTAAACTTTTTTACACTAACAGAAAGAGGAGTTTTGCTGGTCTGGCCCACATATGATCAATATGAATCACAATGCAAAATGAGTTTGTCATCCCTGTTCTAAACTGCTGTGTCTTTGTCCATAACACAGAGATGTAATGTCTTATATATATATATATGTATGTATGTATGTATGTATTTAT
>NW_024582400.1:1711598-1724368 GCF_018398535.1 Haplochromis burtoni
TTTTTTTTCTTTTAACGATTTCTTTGTGCAGTTTGTATGTTCTCCCTGTTTGTGTCTCTCTGGGTACATGCAGTCAGTGGGGTTCTACATTGCCCATAGATGTGAATGGTCTATTTCCCTGCGATAGACTAATGACAGGAAATATAAATATCATAAAGTTTTTAAACTTTAATTGCTGGGGTGCTTCCAATGATGCACTGTTTCTTCTCCATGGATCTCTTTTCACTCTCTGTGTGTTTTATACATCAGTACTGCATTTAATCATTAGTAATCACCTCCCTTTTATCCCCCCCCCCCCAAACAACCAATCCTGGGACCATCTCTGCGGCTGGTTCTTCCTGTTAATAGGGGGGTTTTCCCTCACCACTGTTCTCTCTCTACCTTACATTATAGAGCACCTTGAGTTGACTATTGTTGCAATTTTGTGCTATATTAATAAAACTAAACTGAAGTGAGTCATCTCTTTGACACTTTTGTAATCATTTGTCAAATGTAAAGAAATTTAACACAATCCTCGGGCAACCCTCAATTTTCCTCGTTGCAAGGGAGTTGCCGTCTTATTTTCACTCTAATGTGATTAAAACAAATTGTAAAGTGTGTTTTTTTCCCCTTTTTTCTGGAAATATTTTGTTATAATTTAGCAAAATATTCAAGTTTGTCCTCACACATTTGAGTTTTCTCTTCTTCAATTTATCATTTTAATCTTGACAATTTTTCTTATTCTCTGAATGTTACAGCCTCTCCCACCTGTATTATTTTTGTACTTTCCTCAGGGAATGGCACTAATGACCTGCTCATTTCTGTAAGGTACGCAGACCTACTGAATGTGGAGGAGGATTCCTGCTCATTATCTGACTTTATGACTTAATAGTAGTGTTTACTCGACAGTTTGTGGATCTCTGTGTGGCAGAAGTTTGGGATTAATCAAGAAAGCTACAAAGCTGACATCAGACGGGACACTGCAGGGGTCTGACAGCTCATATTAAAAGTCTAGTTTTTAAAGTAAAACAGTCCATTGTTCACTCACACAGAGTTCATACTTTAAATGTTTAGACTGACATCAATTTCCCACTAAGCAGCATCCTTTGTGCTCCTCGGTGCTCGAACAAAACCGGCGAGGCCAAACCTTCTGACTTACACCTCTCTCCCCCCCGACATCCTCCCTTTGTCTGTCTCCTCTTTTCTCTCCTTGCCTCCTATTTAGCCCATGCATTTGATTAGTTAATCGCCCCCCTTTCTCCCCACCACCACCTCCCAGTCCTCAGGTGGAGGCAGAGCGCTCGGGCTTCTCATCCAGCCAAGCTGTTCTTTTGGAAGGGAAAGGAGGCAGCTGTGTTTACAGCCCGGGTCCTGGCGTACATTTAGCAGAATCTATTATTCATATCGCTCAGTATCAGAGCGAGATCTCCAGCCACCTGTCTCGCTGACAAGCTCGCCCCCTTTTGTGGCGCTTTCCGTTCGGAGCAAATTACACTCGTCTTGATGAATTGAGTTTTTATGAGCGTTGCTGTAGCGCCTGGGCATCCTCACACCGAGCCAGGGACCATCAGGGGCCCGGGGAGATTTTTCTAGTCAATGGGCAAATGTTTGGAAGAATGTCGATTTGGGGAGGCGGCGTGGGGGGGTGGGGGGGGGTGGTTTTTACCTAGAGCTCATGGCTTCTGTCAGGCTGAAATTTTGCCCACGCTTCGCCAGCGTTCGGCGATGGTCTTCCCGTCCTGCAGCCTTGTTGTTGTTTACCTCTCTCGGCCCAGCCCTGGCCCTGATCTGAGATTTGAAAGGCAACAAGAACAAAGACTTCCTTCAGAATTGGTTTTCTGGGAGATGCAGCTACCTGATGAGTCTGCTGGCAAACTATCTCCCTCCTTTGACTCTGTGTGAACATTTTTAATTAACGGGGAGGTGCGTTAACTCGATGATAAGCACCCCTGATAAGTTATAACATGATTCATAATTTATAAAGATTTTTGCTTTCATCTTCACTAGTTTGCATAAAACTAATTACTCCGTAAATGGTATTCATTACAAAATATAGTTTTTTTTCTCCTCTCTTTCCACACAGACACGTAAATCGCGGCGCCCAGCTACCAAGTGTTGCTCTGGGACTGGTTTGCATGCAGAGAAGAAAGGTAATGATGAGTTGTTGGAGGCGGTGTCAGTGCCAGACCTGGCTGTCTCTGTTTGTACTCGACGAGCACGTTATTCAGCTGAGATTTATTATTCTAACTGCTACAAGCTGCTGAGTGTGGGTTTACATTTCAACTCATCAGAATCAGATACAGCTACCTGACAAATGCGAGAAAAGGTCAACAGCGCAAAAACAAGAATTTGTGAATCTGGTACGAGAAACCATAATGACAGCTGCTACGACTGCATGCACAAGCACACAAAACAAGGTAGTCTAAATGCACAACAATCATCAGGATAGCATTTCTGTGAATCTCTGTGAGTGGTGCGTTTCCAAGTGAAAACCCGCCAAAATGCTGCCTGGAAATGCAAATCATCCAAAAGATGTCAGTGTAAATGGGATTTATCAAAGTGAGAGCGTGAAGTATTGCAATGTGGGTAATCCTCATCTCTTTGAGAATACAAAACATACACTCTTGACACAATAACATAGGCTGTATATAAAAGATGGACATAACTACGGCGACATCACCATATCATGATGTCACTATGGAGTCTGCTGTCAGACTCTACAACAAAGGCTTTGCAAATGACAACACATGTGCAGACAGAAACACACACATATCTAATACACAAAGATAACCTTCACCCCCTCTCCCTGATATGCAATATTATCAAGTACAGTTTTTCTGGTACACAGCAAATTCAAAAGTGTTAAATGTTTTGGTGTTAGTAGTCTTCTTGCAAAAGTAGAGTTAATGTTACTCTAAGTAGAGTCACATTCTTTTAATGTAACTCTGAGGTGTAAAATGATAGTAGTTAAAATCGAGTGTTAAAAATGAGTGTTTCTCTGTCAAATCGGGAGGTGTTACAATGGAAACATTAACTCTTGACCTCTTAACTCTGAACTCCTACAGGGGCTATGACACCAATAGAGTAAATTCACAGACTCCGCCCCCAGCACCATAGGCTCCAATTGAAGCTGAAGTGAAGCCGTTTCAGAACATTTTGCTCTACATATTTGAGTTGTTTGCCATGCTTGGTAAGTCATTTTTTCAAAGATTGTTTCAATTATTATTATTAGCTTTTACTTCTGTGGCTCTTTGGAGTTGAGACAAAGCTGTGTGAAAGGCATTAGCCATGTTGCTCGGTGATAGCATAATATTCTGTTTTAGCTAGCTGAAAGGTATTGTTTGCAGGCAAATACCACAGCCTTGAAAAAAAGCTTGCATGTGAATTTTCAGTCACATTTTTGGTCAAATACACCTAAAACAATGTCTAGAATGTGAAATGTTGGTATAATGGTGCTACTTGAAGTCTGAAAACAATCGCCTATAAAAAACAAACAGAAAAAAAACGAGCAAACAGCAGTAGCAGGCGTCCTGACTGGATTCTACGTTAGCATTTAGATCCCTCCAGAGTTTTGTGCACACGGTTTAGGTAAAAATGAAAAAGGTTGAGGTTTTACATTTAGTTCAGTATTACCTGTTGCCTGTGTCCTTGTCTTTTGGGAAAATACTTTACACAAGTAATGGCTCAAAGAGGATTCCTTTTTTTTTTTTTTCACTGTGCTGCAATTGTTTACTGGATTATTTGTGCCATTAATTAGTGTCAACTAATTTTTATTCAATCTCCGCACAGGATATGCTTGTGAAGATGGAATATGGGGGAGAGCAGAAGTGCGTTGAAGTTCCACAAAGGGATGAATGAAGGACATGCATATTGTATTGAAGAAAAAAGTGATGAGAATGCTGTTATTTGCATTTACCATGTCAGACCTTTTGATAAACACAATTCTAATGAAAGTGAGAACATGTATACTGTTACATCTTTCAGAAAATGTTTTGAAATTGTGGTGCACAGTTCAGAATAAATGTTTTTCAAAAACCATTGCATCTTTTTAGTAAATGTTTATTTCCAAAAGAAATTTCTAGAAGTTCAGAACAGTAAAATTCCCGCTTTTTAGAATGAATTAGAAGATAGCTCTTACGTAGTTAAACTAAAATACTCTTTGAGTATTTTAGTTTTAGTTTGGTGTGGACCCATATAGACACTTTAATAGTGTTGAAATCAAATCCGACAGTGTTAATTTGGACATGCTGGATTTGCTGTGTACAACATAGTATTTTATTCTATTTTGTATAGTACTTTATTCTACTGTATATAGTATTTTATTTTATTCTGTTTTGTATAGTTGTTTTTTTTCTTAATTTTTTCTGCTCTTAACTTACTGTACTATCCACTTTCTGCTGTGACCAACAAATGTCCCACATGTGCGACTAATAAAGGTTTATCTTATCTCTTTTATCACTCATGTAACAAAGTCAGATCTATTTAGCATTTTGGCTGCCACCAAAAAATCTTTTTCAGAAGCAACTATATTTGGAAGAAATGGTGGGATGCTAAGTCTGGTTAGCATCCATTAGCTTCCATGACCAGGCTATGCACTTAACTTTAACAAAATCGACCCACAGTACAACTGTCATAAATTTAGCTGTAAAGGCCAAAAACATTTACAACAACAGTTTGCAAACTTATTTATTTCTACTGTAACTGTGAACATTTTAAAATGGGGATTTGTGGGGATCACGTCACTTTTGGAAGCAGCTTCAAGTGACTGTTAGAGGAACTGCAGTTTCCAGATGTCCAAAGAAAAAGCGCTCAGTAAAACTGGAACTCAGACTTCTTGGACTTTCTATTAGCACAATTACCTTCACTACAATTAATATTAATTAATTATTAATCATAACATATTAAATGTAAAATACATTAAAATGTCCAAAAGGCATCAGCGCTACATGAAAAGCTATTATTTAGCAAATGTGAAGCATAGCAGAGAGGTAGCAGTTCTATTAAAGCAACTGCAATCTCAGGCATTTCTGCATTAATTCAACAATAACTTTGTAAATTTACTGTATCCTGTTTTTTGGGTTTCTTTTTTTCCTTGTTTCTTTCCAGATTCGGGTGTGGTGGGTGCGGGGGCCATTTAGGGCCCTGAATTTCGTTAGTATGGCCCTGGATGTCAGTCATATTTAAATTGAATTAACGTTTTGTGACAGGCATTTTAATATCTTTTAAAATAAACAAACGCCTCTGCATAAATAAAAAGCACTTACCTACAGCTGCTATTCATCCCCATGCAGGTACTACTGACGGATTCGCTGAGTCTGTGCAGGTTAAAAGTACCTCTTCCCTGATAAGAAACCACAGAAAGGCTAGTTTAGTTTAGAAGACTTGTGCTGCAAAAAAACAGAAAAGGGAAATGTATAAATAAACATGGCGAAACACACTGCTGCCTCGCGAGTCTGTTTTCAATTCCCATTCGATTAAAGTGTCCCTGCAGGAGCCGGTGAGGTTGGGTATGGGGTGAGGTGCAGAGACATAAATCAAAGCGGTCCAAGGAATAGTAATCCTCGCTGAACATTTTGGACTGATTGATATAAATAACATTGTCCTCGCCATCTGTCCAAAGAGAGACCTTTCCAGTTAGTGTTGAGCGGCAACGGCAGAATAATTAATGAATGGTGTCCTTTGTGCCGGTAATAAAGAGGAGACAAATTATGTTATAATCCAACTGCTGCTCGTTTGTCACAGCCAAATAAAATGTCAAATAAAAGTGAGGGGCCACAGTGTTTGTTTAATGGAGTGCAGGCTACCTGCTCCAGAGTCTGACAGCAGGGTGGGACGGCTGTAAAAAAAAAAAGAAAAAAAGAAAAAGCAAAGCCTGGATTTGAGGCTGCAGGAATCCACTCAGGCTGAATGTGTGCCGATTATGTGCTGCACATTTAACAAATGTTCACAAACACAAACAAAGAGTTTTCTTCCAGAATGATTCTAGATGACCTGGAAATTATCCTTCATTTCTAATCAAATACAGAATGTCCAATCTGTGTCTTGGATAGCTGTGCTGCTGGTTTCTGACATTAAAATTCTCTGCGGTTTCACGATGGATCCCTTTGAGTCTATAGCCTTCTGGGTTTTAGAGCAAGCCACTGAATTTTCCTCGTGCAACGGAGCCCAGGTGCTGTGGATTGACCTCTATGTGGGCCTCTAGGGCCTGGTAAATGCCAAAAACTGCAGCTCCTCCAGTGTCTAGCAGAGGCTGGCTCCAAAACTCCACATCCCAAAAATGTCCCACATTACAGTAGAGTCTCTGTAGTTAATCTGCTCTTCTTACAGCACTACATGGAGTGGACTTTGTTCTTGGTGTGGCTTTGATTGATTTTGATTGTCACTTAACTGGACCTTATGACCATGTTCGTGGTGTTGGTGCATTCTGGACAATTTTAACAGTAGTGATAGTAATATCTGTCAAATAATGGTAGCACTCAACCGGTTAGGGTTAGGGACGGTCGATTCTGGCTCCAATTGTGGCTTCGAAAAAGTTTTGTACTTTAAAGTGCGAAAAAGTCCAGCATTTTAATAGTGTGTGCTAATTGTTGTGTAGGAGAAGCTTGTGTGGTCCTGAAATCCCAGGAGGAATGCAGTCTAGTGTTTATGCTCCTGGTAGAGTTAGCCATGGCAGTAAGGTCAAAGGGGAGGACCCTGACGAAGAGCAATCCAACCAAGACCTCAGCAGGCACAAAGCGTGGAGGAAGACACTTACTTTAGCATATAAGGGCTTGGAACCCATGCCACATGGATGCCAACCCTGATCTGGTGAGGGCCATGTGGTGGGTAGCACTAGCTGATAACTCAGTGCAGTACCTTCAAGTCCACATGTGGCCACTTTTGGATCCAGTAAACCAACTTAGAGGTGCCCAGTATGCTAACTTTGAAGCTTTGGAGCAGGTGTTCAACCAGTGAGTTGAACAGCTGTCCATCTTTTATTTACAGTCTATGCTGCAGATTAGTATTGCCTCAGTTGTCACGGTAGATTTCCATGTGGGTCTTAGTTTGTAAACACTAACACATCAGACTGTCATTGGTGTTGCTTTTTCCTCTATTACACTTTTTTCTGTACATTTTTTTTTATTTTTGAAAGTTGTGTGGCACCTTTAATTATTTGTCTTTCTGTAAACAAAAGAAAGAAAACAAAAGAAAACAAAAAAAACCAATGTAAACACCAGATGAAGGTGTCCGTGGAGGTTCTAGTGAAGTTTTCAGGCTAATTATGTTTAAAAATTCAAATAATTCTGACCTCAAATTGTGTAAATCACCATGTGTGTGTGTTTACATGCTTGTCAGAGTCCTCTAAGGCTTTCGATCATACCAGTCGCGAAAATGGTGCCTAAAATGATGTGGGTAAAGTAAACATCTGTCAGATTATATTGGTATTCCTATCAGTTCATGTTTTTTAGACTTGTTTCTAACTCTCGGGCCTAGTTGTAACTTTTTTTTTCACTTATAAACAAGGACTTGCCCAGAAAGTAGAATCATTTTCTGTTACTTGTTGGAATAATTAACCTTGATATGTGTGCCAATGATCAGATGATTGATCAATATCGGTTGACAGCAACCTGCATATCACAGATATATACATATATGTATATATATACTCTCAGTGTCCCCTCTTGTGTTTTTTGTTGCCAGTGTAAGGGTCAAAGGCCACGCTGTGCCTTTAACTTTACATAACAAAATACTTTAATTCGATGCTTTGCAACTAAATCTCCAAACCAGGAGTTGGATTTCTTTGACTTGTTGTGCGCGTCATCTGTATGCGTCACATGCAACATCTGCTCAGGTATTCATAACCTGAGATCAAGGTTGGATTGCTGTCATTGATCGGCAGCAACACCTAAATTGAATTTGTATCCCTCGTCTCACCCCTTTGCAAACCCTGCACCATCATAACTAGAGCCCCAAACTTGAATCTTAAGCCCCTGAGCAGGAGGTGACGTCCAGAAAGATGAAGGAGCATCGATATTCAGTCCAAAAAATATCTAACTTTCTTGTCACAAGGAGCGGCTAAACTGTGTGAACGTAGAGCAAACTGCAGGTGTAGAAGAAACTCCCTGAGACCCGAAGTGACTCATCACAATTACTGACTTTAATGGACAAGCAAGAACTGACTTAGAGATCAAAATCTCCACAGTTGAGCAGGACTGTATGATGTCATGATGACGACTCCTAATTAATGATGCAGAGAGGATTGCAAGACTTATCATCAAACTGGTTTCATACTCATAGTACTGTTCAGGCAGGGCTGCTTATTCAAAATATCTGGGTGGTTGGCTCTGTCCTGTTTTGGGGTTGAAGAGCAGAAAGACCCCAGCACAGAACAAAGCAGACATCAAGAGCAGAAAGCATGACAAAGATTGAGTTTTATGCATGAAAAGCAGGAACTGGGTTGCAAAGCAGCTTGCAGTCTTGCATCATGGAAATTTGTGCGACTGACCTCTAATCTACTGTGTGACTGGACACAAAATTAATACTTTCCAGTGAAAATGTCCCAATCTGGGTGTTTGAGAGGTTGACACGGAAACGTATTGTGTCCTAGCTTATACCACAGACTGAGTTTGAGTCTTCCACATAACAGAAACATTATAAACACCTTTAAAACTACTTCTTTAAGTTTAGAAAAGGCATCATGGTTTAGGTTAAAACAAAGTGACTGCCACTTTTTCGACTCAGTTTCCAACTCAGTTTTCTCAGTTACCATGGTGCCACGTGCCAGCTTCAGAATCTGGACAACAGACGGGATGAAGATGCAAAATATACTTCCTATAGAAATATTACAGTAAGTCGTAAAAAAGCATCTCAGTTTGTGTTTACGAACATGAACATATGAAATTTATGCTGACCCTGGGCTAAATGTAGGCAAGCTCGAGAAGTCTAAACGTGTATCTTCTTCTTTGAGCTGTTCCCTTTAGAGTCCGGCATAGCGGATCATCAGGCATCCATCTCACCCTATCCCTAGCATCCTCCAACCCTCAATATGTGCTCCTTCACTACATCCATGAACCTTCTTGGAGGTTTTCCTCTTTTCCTCCTGCCTGGCATCCCCATCTTAATCACCCTTTGTCCAGTATACATACATATAACCATCTCAGTTTTGCTTTGTCTACAAACTGCTGAACCTGAGCTCTCCCTCTGAGGCACTCATTTCTAATCAGAGAAGTCAGTCATAATGTGCTATATCATTCAGAATCAATAAAGTATTCTGATTCTGATATCACCTCTAGATTGTAGCTACCTAGTTAGCCTACTGCTAAACTTGTAAATCCTCGTTTCCATGAATATTTTCATTGAAACACCTGACAGAACAGCCACACTGATCATTTTACTGGAGCTGAAATGATATGGATTTTTAACCTCTTTGCTTTTCTGAGTTTGGATGACATCACCTACAATCAGATTAACTTAGCCGTCACATGTGGTTTGGCACCGAGTTCAGCGGATCTGTTGACTCTGTGGCCTTTTCAGTGCTCGATTTCTGTTGTCCGTAGCGGAGTTCAAACATTCAGAATGTCAGCACGACAACAGGAAATGACAGCTCCTCAAGCCATCACTTCAAATTCTAGAGGATGGCCAGCCTTTCCCGACCTCCTGTAGATTAGTTTTGTTCTTTTAATGCTCTCTAAAACACGCGGCCTACTCCTGAATTCAGACAACGGCACGCCTAGTCTTTGAGCTCAAACGACACAAAGCTTTCAGGAGTACAACTTCACCCTTTGTGGCGATGTTCACATCACAAGACAAGAACAAAGTGCAAAGTGAACTTGAACTCTCTGAAACTCTGGAAGCATCCTGGGAGCGAAGGACAAGGGGAAGGCTGCCAAGCAGCACTGGCTCAGTAAAAGGGCGAGGAGGCAACCTTAGACGAGAGTTGATCGCTCTGCAACATTGCCTCCAGGTCCATCAATCACCCTGCAAATTAAAGGCGAGGTGAGGCTCAGGCTTCACCGGCCCGATTTGACATCAGACTCACATCACGCTGCGATGAGGACATCACCCATATTGAGAGGATGCGCTAGGTACGCTCATTCCGCCCACGTCGGCGTCTCGAAGGGGCCCGCATTATCTGCGCCAACAAAAGGAGGAGCCGCTTTGTGCAATCAGCACCATTCTGTACATATTAAACAGCGCAACATTCTCAACCAAGGTTCATTTTAATTAGAGGGGAATTTGATCACCACCGTCTCCCACAGGCGCTTTTGATGTTAATAAAACAAGCTGTACCTTCGCTCTCCTTCCAAAGCAGGGAAGCAAAATGAGTGAAGGACGGGAGGGGGAGAGGAAGAGGAAGACGAGGGGAGGGAAGGCAGAGAAGGAAAAAAAGAAAGTTCCTCCTTCAAGTCAAAACTACAGGGAGGCGTCTGAGGAGAGGCTGTGATCCTCCGCCGTGTTGGGAAATGGCGTGTAAGAGCGAGCAAGAGGTGCTCAGAGGGATTATCAGTGTCGACAAAACGCATCGCCACCTTAACACGTGCAGGAGCGTCTCATAATGAAAGGCTGAGGTGTTCTTTTTATTGCTCTGACACTTTGGTGCTTTCATTCAATAGATGATAATAACAAAAGAATAAGGAGACGAGATGAACCTTGCTGCAGTGGAAGATGCTTGTGTGGGTGAAGGTGAACGCCAGACCCGAACAAAAGCTTTATTCCAGCGTGTGTGATTTATATTATGTTCTCCCTACAAACCATAAATACTTTTAAATAAAGGAGCTGCCTCTATACGTTTTAAATGGCTGCTATCAGTTGATATGAGGCCTCCTCCAGTTACTGTCAGCTAGTTCATCACCTGATTCAATCCAAGCTGATCTACCCTTCTTACAGGAAGCCACACATGGTGTTTTTCCAGGTTAAAAAGGGCAACAAAAGTCCACATTAGGAGGCTATAGTTCTGTAATACAATCAACACTAGCGTTTTTTGGACTTTCCTACCTTTTCTCATGCTGTTGGGTTACATTTAAGCATCAAGCTTGTCAGAAAAACCTCACCAGACAAACCACAGAGCTGCGTGAACTAGGATATAATGGAGATTTGTATGCACTTATTCAAAGAACATTAGATATCTACAGCATCTCACATAGAGAGTATACTACGTCCTCCTTAGGAACAAAATAACAATAAGGCCCAAAACGAGTGACTGAGCCCATAAACTAATCGGGAAGGTGTTCAAAGAGGTGAGTTTAAATACCTGGGGTCAACCGTCCAATGTAATGAGAGTGCAGAAGACAGTGCAGCAGGTTGCAGTGGGTGGAGATGAGTGTGATGGATGTAAAGTTGATGATGTTAAGATTTTGGTTTGGAGTGACCAGGCTGGACATGATCAGACATGAGTGCATCAGAGAACATAGGACATAGGTAAGGCCCTGAAAGGGTGGTTACAAGAAATAATTACAAAAGCTTTTTAATTTGATTTTGTAAGGAGACCCCGAGGTAGTCCCTGGGAGCACCTCAGTGTCCCCACAGAAGAGCTGGAAGAGGTGGTGACTGAGAAGGAGGCCTTGACGTCTCTCCTGAGACCATTCCCCTCTTCAACCCAGATCTGGGTATGAAAATGGAAGCAATCAGGTCACCAGATTTAAATGATGTGTTGTTCTTTGTTAATCTGACACTGGCATTGTGGTTAGTCTGGGTTAAGGGTGAGAGTGTGCGAATTGATAGGCTAATAGGTAGAGGAAGGCTCCTAATGGCAAGATGTATGGGATGGATAACAGCTGATATGTGGACATTAAATGGAGCTGATAACATCCAGATATGAATAACATGCTGTACTCAGACTGATAATGAGTTATAGTTCACGAAATAACACGTAAAAACGCAAAATCTTAAAAAAGTGTTTTTAAAGAAACTGAGAGAAAGAGGACACTTCTTTAGTGTTTTTAATGTATCGAGTTGAAATATTCATTTAAAGTCACCAAAACTGACTAAAGAGGTGTCCCTCCTCTCTGATTTTTGGTTATTTCATATTAAATATCCAGTCATAGCAGCGGTTTGGACTGTAATTCGGGGGGATTTCATTAATACAACTGAGGGTCATAATTTGGGCCGGGGCTCTTCACCTCTTTAGCACACACCATAAAGGCCCATAGTGTTTGAGCATTTGTTTTTATTTTCCCCAATAAATGAAGCAAATGGTCATCTGTCCCCAAAGTAAACGCTCCATCGTCTCCCGCGCCTCCGGGCGGGTCGTTAAATGGCCATACAAACGATGGAATGAGTAAATAATTCAACAAATAGATGAATAAATAAAAGGGGTCGGACTGTGTGGTGGTTAAGCAGCAGGAGGGGGAGGGGGTGGCGTTCAGCTGGGGTGAGGGGCACCTATGGCAGAGGGAGGGCAGCTTTCTCTCGCTGAACATGTACCGTCTGTACAATCCTGAACCTTGGCACCGGTACAGGCATCTGCTGCCGGCCTCCCTCTGCCAGTCCACCGTATATACACAAACATCTGCTTCCCTGCACACACAGAAAAAAAGGAGGGTGAGGAGGAGTGAGGGCGCACACACGCAGCACTTGACAGGTCTGCATTTTCGCCATCCCGCCTGGCCCCTGCTCGCCCGGTTCTTTACACAAAAACCTTAATGCATCCTGTCAAGCCATTAGGCGGTGATACGATCAGCTCACAGGCCCCCATTAAGCCATCAGTGTCCACCTGTGATAAAGACGACCATTTGTTTTCTTAAAGCCCTACTTAATGTCCGTTTAACTCAATTTGTCAGGAAATGTACAACAATTTCCTCCTGCATCCTCAA
>NW_024582400.1:1724417-1737412 GCF_018398535.1 Haplochromis burtoni
CAAAACTCTGAAGAGGAGGGAGGAGGAAGAAGAGAGGTTTGTATTTTTATTTTTTTTAGGATGCATATTAAAATGAGGAGGAGGGGGGTGTTAAATTGCTTCTTGTATTGATGTATCGTGTTGCGCGAGCGCCGAGAGGTGGCCTGTTTTTCCCTCTAAAAGCCGATTTTTGGACAGCAGGGGCAGGAGCTGGAGGTTGTTTTGCCTCCATTAGCCTCGGTCCGCGGCCCCTGCTCCCTCTCTCCCGATGTGACAGCACTCTAAAATCCGGCCCCGCCGTCATTACCGGTGCACACGCCACGAAAACCATAATAACACCTTTTAAAGCGGCATTGTCCCCACACATGTCGACTGATCACCCCCTTCTCCGCCTCCTCCTTCTCCTCCTGCTTGTCCACATCCCCGGTGAGGACACCTAACAGCCACTGAAACATCTGTTTATGTTTTGTCTACAGATACATCATTTGGATTTTGGAGGGGTGGCGGCGGCGAGACGGGGGTGTGGGGGGCGAAGCATAATGATCCTTTGCTGTGTTGTAATCCCAGGCGCGTGAATAGCAAATCAGCTATTAACTCCAAAAGGGAGATTTGAAAACTATCTGCTAAAACACAACAAAAAACGACACACAGCATCTCCCTTTCATTAAGAGCTGGCAGCAGTGCACTTTCTTTTTTTTCCTCCTGTCTACGATTGTCCCGGCTGCCCCGTCTTCCCACTGGCGGTGGGACGGTGGCGCGGCCAAGCAGACAGGAAGTGGAGGGGCCCCTGGTAGCGGCGGCGGTGGCAGGACTGCCGACATCTGTCGTGGTTGGAGAACTCAGTGCACAGGAAATGGGGTGTCACGGCGCGTGCTTGTTGGCCATTATCCTGGCATCCTAATGAAGTGTGGGCAGTTCGCAAAAGGGGGTCTCTGGATGGCATGTCGAATGCACGGATGGGCAGAAGCAGCGCATACACTTGCCCCCTTCGAATCCTCCCCCTCTTTCTCTGTTCCCGGCACCTGTATCCCATCTGCCCCGAGCCGCCGAACTGCACCCGATGGGACGCAGGCTGCGTCGGTGGCGCATGCGCCGTTAGGCCGAGTGCAAGGCCATTAGGCGTCTCGGCACGGCCTGCGAGTGATTGGAAACACACAGCGAACAAGTGTCCTCTTGGCATGGATGCTGCCTCACGCTAGGAGAGCTGCGCCGCGGCGGTGCGATGCCATCAATATACCTGCCCCTAATGGTCTTCGCTCCACAGATCAAGTGGTGTTAGTCAGATTCCTGAAGGGCCTTAGGTGCCCGTTTATTGACACAACAAACAGGAAAGACTCCCCTGACTGAGCGCGCTTCCACAACATTTCAGTGCGAGACGCCCCTGAGCGCACATAACCATGCATCAAAATGGCAATTTATAGAAATCTGCACAAAGATGATGGTGTTTAATATTTGAAAAGGTCAAAACAGTCTATGTATCTATCTGGAGGAAGAGGAGCGCCGCAGGAAAAAATTACCTGTTATCAGTGAGAAGACGCTGTTCGTAAGATGAAACTGAGGTCGTCTAGGGTCACTTTTTTAAGTGATGTTTGTTCTGAAAGACGAAATTAGAGATATTAAAAAAACTCAACCTTTTTTTAGGATACAGGATACAGTGAGGTCCAACTTCTCTATGAAAAAAATATGCTGATAAAAGTTTGTATGGGTCCACTCAGATTAATTTATTTTACTATATATTTGTATATCAAAGATGGAAGCGTTGGGGTCTAGACAGTAGTAACTTTTACAGCTCTTTTCCAATCTTCATGAGCACTCACATACAACAGGTCATAAATCTAAGTGCATTCTATCTAACATTCACACTGCAGTACACACATAATAATACTCAGGTATGCAGACTGATGATAAAACCACCATCCTTCTGATTATGACCTGCTCTATCTCTTGAGCCACAGCCAGGAGAGAATGAAGGAAAAATGAAGGAAAGAATGAAGGAAAGAGTTAAGGTGGTGCTGTGGTGCCTTAAACCTTCATTCTAGCAGAAAGCCAGAAGCAAAAGAGAAAGGCAGCTGGATACAAGTCAGCTTCTACCACCATTAATACCCCAGCAAAGGCTTTCCTAGCAGGTTTATGGTCTCAGTTGCTAGTTTCACAAATTATTTAATAACTCTGTCACAGTAAACCACAACCTCTTTGCAACTAGAAAAAAAATTTATGGTTGCCAAGTGATTGCATTAATTATCTATTTATTTTTATTGCATTCAGCAACAAATTGCAAGTCTGCAAGTAGTTGGGGCAACCAGTTGAATGCCCAGAGCCTGAATGTGCAGCACCCTCAATCTACCGGCAAATAGTTTCTATCACAAGGCGATTGCACAGTTGGGAGGCAACCTGTCTCCAGACAATCACAGTCCAACTCTGACTACCCATAACCACTCTCAGACTGGCCGGTGAAGGTTTGCAAATAATTGCTATCTAATTTTTAACCGCAGACAGACTACCAACATGTTGCAATCAATCGATGATGAACTCAACCGTGAAGCACTTCTGCAACAGGCGGCTCGACTCAACTGGATACCAACTGGTTCAATTCTGGTTGGATAAAAGCAAGGTTATCAAGAATCTATGTCATTTTGGAATTAAATTTCCATCGCGCAGCAATTGTGTCGCTATTGATGCAGGAAATTGTGTTTCAAGTCTCCAACCTTCTGGCTGGACTATGAGTGTAAGTAGGTATTGTAAACATTTGCTTAATGTGAATGTCTGGAAACAAGTTTCCAATTTCACTGATTTATTACAAGGAATTCCATATTATCACTTACATGTTTGTGGTGTTTAACGTATAGCTTATATACCTTTCCAAGATGATTTTCAATGTGATAGGCCACATGTAGGAACTGCAAATAATTACTGTAAATTATACAGAGTGAAAGCCTTTACAGTATTATTAAGCACAAAGAGAAGCTTTGCCATGCTGCTAAGCACCCAAATCTCTTTTAGCCTGCTTTTAAGCAACCTTAAACAATCATTTATTTTATCTAAGTATATATGCGTGGCTATCCATCACCACATCAATATAAATATTTGAGCCTGTGTTTTCACGTGCTTCTTAACAGCTTCTCTCCACACAAATGATCCCTCTTCAGGTAAAGAGTCTCTACTTACTCGCCTGCCCATAACTGTAATGGGCTAATGTGCCGAGTAAATGTAGTACTACAGCCCTGAGTGCTTCATCAATACGTGCGACTGATGCAGTACAGAAGGGGGATTATCACGAGCGCCAGATGCTAAGCCAGTGAAACTGCACACAATCAATTTTAAAGTCCTCTGTGCATACTGTAGCATCACGCTGCAGATATGTTTATCTGGGAAAAATATCAATGAGATCACTGATAGCTTCAGACCTAGTGATGATTTGTGACTAACCAAACACTGGTGACAGAACACAAACAATCAGTGAAAAAAAAAGTTTTTAAAAGTAGGTCTCCAATTAGCCCAAAAAGCCAAAGTGACTAAATAGTACATTAGTTGAGCCTCAAATGACCTCTTCCGTTTGCTCTTGACACCATAAGTTGCACAGACCTGTTCTGTACAGATGAGCTGACATGCCGAATAAGCAAATATACTCCCAGTTAGAGGACAGCCTACAGAACTGGGTGACAATATGTTGTTTTTGTCCTTCAAGCTGCAATAATTTGCTAATCTGAGTCACTATGAGTGAAAAACTGCTCTCAAAGACCTCCAGTTCTGAATTTTCACAACAACCAGAAAAAACACAACAAAGTGGCTATTTTCCAAAGAAAAAAAATACAGGTAAATTTAAAAGGAAAAAAGGTCAACATTTATGACAAAAAGTGTGAATTTATGAGGAAAAGAATAGAACATTTATGTGAAAAAAACCTGCAAATTTCTATGAAAATAATTGGTAAATTTTAAAAAAACTGACAGAATATATGAGAGAAAATAAAACATTTACATAGATAATGCTAAACGAATGAATGAGAAAGAAACTAGCAAATGTATGGAAACAACTGGTAAACTTACTAAAAGCTTCTTAATTTAAAAAGTAAAAATGTTAATTAAAAAAAATGCTATTTAAAAAAATTCCAAGAACATCACAAGATACAATCTTGCGAATTTATGAGAAAAAAAATAGCTAACTCTAAAAATGCTGGGTAAATTTGCAAGAAAAGAACGACAAAATGTTACAAGAAAAAACTCAGAAAATAAGTTTTTGAACTACTGGTTTCAATAACTCAGTAAAAATGTTGTTAGAACACCAACAGTACCTGTTTCCATTTGTATCATTAAGATACACGACATGACAGACAAATTAGTTTCATTTGTTTCGTTTCTCACATGAGTAACATCAGAAATTTGTTGGTTATTTTTTTATGGCTAATTAAATTTAGACAATTAAGTAAACTGACCATAAAGCAGTATGCTTAAGGGTGGGGCTTTTTTTGTGATTACCAATTCACTACTGTATGAACATACCATGTGTTGCGCATGAAATTAACATGAAAACCAAGGAGGAAATGGCAACAAAAATTTTAAATTGCATTTCACAAACCAATGAGTAATGTCATGCTAGCCATGTTACCTAATGTTACCATTATGAATTTTACTATTGATAAAATCAAAATCCTAAGGCTCTCATTACGACTACTAAGAAATAGTGATGGTAAATTCGATTCTTTTTACTGAATCGAGTTTGAATGAGTCACTCACCAAAATGAATTGTGGTTTTTAAGTCATTTGAGTCACTAAGTCAGTTGGCCAGAGAGTGCAAAAATTTACATTTTCACTCAAACTTAATTTGTTTCTTTTTTCATGTATATCCTACTGCTAAGATTATTGAAAAAAACAAACAACTATTTTTGTAGAGCAAAAAAGAGCAAAAAAATTAAGACTTATAAAGGCAAAATTTATTTTATTTATTGTTATTTTATTTTATTAGTATTTTCCTCAAATGTGTCAAATATATATTTTCTCATCTAAATGTCCACTGAGCTGTGAGCCAGGGGGCGGTAATGCGCCTTAACATTGGTTGCCAACCAAGAAGAAGAAGAAGCTGTGAGTCAGGAGGGGTGAGGGGGGGGTGCGTGAGTGAGTGAGTAGTCGTGTCCAAATTCATGGGCTGCATCCTCCTGAGGACCCGCCCTTCGCGGTCTACGTGGGCCGGGTCCTCAGAAGGTCGGGTAGGCCGGAAGTAAACGGCTGTGAAATTGGACGGACTAGCCTTCTGATTAGCGTCACCGCTGTCTCAGTGGACTTTAATGAACTCAGCCGTCTGCTCCTTGCTATCTAAAATATAACAGGACACTGGTGTAAATTCTCGACCATCTCACACTTCTGTTTAATCAGTTTTCTGTTTGATGTTTATTCAGCTGTGTGAAAACCGCCTGGGGGATTAATAAAGTTTTATCTAATCTAATAACTTTAATCTCAGCCAAACAATAACATTTTTAGGTTGTCTAAGTGACTTATATATTACCTTTAACCTGTGTAGCGAAAGACCGAGGCGATCTGAAAATGATGTGCCGGGAGTTGTGCCGTTCTCGGCGGCTCTAGTGACCCTCGAGCTCCCGGCTACTTATCGAGCTGGTGGATAACAGACGTCTCCAAAAACGTCAGAGCACTTTTGCAAATATGTGATATCTTGATAAAGCCAGCAGATATTTGAAGTTTACACAGCTGCATTCTCACCTGAAAACATGTTAAAAGTTTATTTTGTGACCCAGAAAGATTACTAAGAGTAATTTTAAAACTTAGTAGCGCCCACCATTGCTGGAAACTGGAGTTTGGCTGGGCCGCACTATGAATTCTGGGATATGGTGGGCCACGAAGGACACACCCGACCCATCCTTCAAATTTGGGGAAATGAAGGACACATTTATCGGCTGCATTCGGAGGAGTCTACGAATTTGGACAGCCTTCGGCGCGTCGTTGTGATGTAATCGGTCTACAAATGCAACCTCAGGAGGATGCAGCCTATGAATATGGACACCCCCGGTGATTCGTTGACGCTACGATTCAGCACAGGAAGGGAGGGGATGAGTAACTCAAATGTGTTGCTAGTAGAGCGATGCTACTGTGAACTGAGAAGCTATTGTCTTGATGTGAGCTTACTACTCAGGGTTTTTTCTTCCAGTTCAGAGCAGCAATGTTTTTGTTAAGAAACTGGCTGTTGTTTTTTTCCCCACAATTTTAATTATAAGCTAGATATATTTCTACTAATGAAATTAGTTAATAACAGCAAAAGGGATGAGTCAGTTGGGCTTGTGAATCATGATTCACGAGTCAGTAAAGTGATTCTCGAGTATTGAACGATTCGTTCATGCTTTGCACATCACTACTAAGAAACTAACGTACACGTAATGACAACATAAATGACAACCTAAATATAACATGCACGTAATATCAACAAAGCACACACGCATGTAGCGTAGATGTAGTGTATTAACACAAATAGGAGGAGATAGGGAACAGACATACGAACATGTCACGTAACATTGTAAATTCATTTGTTGTCAAGCAGACCTCTTTTTTATCTTTATTTCAATTTGATCAAACTGAAAATTTTACATGCACAAACATAAAGTCACAAATCACTTCTAGGACAGGTTTTTCATTCTGTGTGTGCTTTCCCTCTCACAAAGACCTGACAGACCATTTAACACGTTAGATGACAGCAGCAGCTCAACACACTCAGAGGGAGGATAAAACATCTAAACTGGCAAAGCACCCAATGATGGAAGAGGCTCATTTTTCACCTGCGACTCCTGCAGATCACTTTATTATGACCCAATGTCTTTGTCATACACGGCAGCAAGAAAGATTGTCTACCTGGAGACAAACAGGCCCCACAGTCCCCTGCAGGTCCTGACAGGGGAAGGAGGTAGTTAACCGTATTACCTAACATGTCGTGATGGATGTTGCTGCTCTCTGCGGGGGTTAGGGGTCAGGTAGACCCCCCTGCTGAGAAGAAGACAGATGAGGCCGGGCGCCGTGGCCAGACACCTCGCTCGCACAGCCTTGTGTTCTTTGCTCCCAAAGCAATCTGATACATGATTGGCTCTCAGAGGAGCCACAGGTTTGATGATGCACATGATTAACGCCGGTCCGCCGCAACACAACCCGACAACGTTAGTGTGATTACTGGTCCGGCTCAGGAGGTAATTCCTCTCAGAAATGGGTATTAAGTTAATAATCCGGGATGTTTTTCAAAAATTATTCTCATATCTATAACAAAGTGCTGTAACGAAGCGGCGCCATTTTCCCATTGGCAGCTATTTCCTGTCACACAGAAGGTGATATGTCTCAGATTTTGGTTTGGTTTTGCAAACTTGGAATAAGATTTAAGAAGAAAAAATAAATAAATCTTGATGTTTGTTGAAATCTTTCATTTAAGCACTCTTTCTGAAATCTAACTAAGGAGAAGGTCTGCAAATTGGGCTCTGATGCTTGCATCTTACCTGACTAACTATATGTTTAGTCCCTGTTAAATAAACAAAAACAAATTATGCAGAAATACTGATTAAGCAGCGATGTTGATAAGATTTATTTAAGTAAAAGACATTTGAAATACACCAGCAAAAAATCCCAGAGATTAAAATTAAAACAGGATTTTTCTGTTAGTTATTACACATGTACACAAAACCCAGGATAAAATCAGTATTACAAGTTCAACATAAAGACCTGCTTAGTACTAATTGGCAGATACCTGCTTGCCAATTAGTGCTAACTGACACCTACAGATTACACCTGCAGGATGGTGCTCAGTTGTGGAAACACATGCCATGAAGCTCACAGCACACAGTTTTTGTGCTAATGTTAATCTCAAAGGAGGTTTGGACCTCTGCAGTCAATGATTCAAGCAGAACATTGGCAACTATCTCGGAGTATGCACCTCATCACCCGGTGACCTCACTCTAAAACTGTACGTGGTCGTGAGACGTAATCTATCCTGGGGGCCTACTTCTCAACTGGCTCCTTTCAATGTGTAGGAAGATTCACTCTGAGCTTCTCCCAAATGACCGAGCTCCTCAATCTGTCTGACTTAGTCCAGCCACCCTTTGGAAGAGGTTCATCTCTGCCTCTTGAATGCGTGTTTTTATTCTGTTTGTCACTACTCAGAGTTCATGATCATAGTTGATGGCTGCAAGTAGATCAACTGCAGACATTGGTTTCAGTCCATCTGTCAATCTCCCATTCCCCTCACTCAAGAAACAAGACCCCCAAATACTTCATCTCCTCAATTTAGGACAGTAATGCTCGTCTCATGACTTGCATTTGATACTTCACTGTTTTCCAAGTTAGTGTTAGCTGAAACTGGTTTTGGGTAGAACAAACTATTCATTAATAAAGCTAACCGCATGGTTAGGTGCTTGATTTTATACAGCTGTGGCAAAGAGACTAAAAACACAAGTCATAATTTGTCAGATAATTACATTAAAAATATTCCAAAAGGATATGGTCCAGAGGTCCAGTTTAGTCCCTCATGTCAATCAAAACTGGTATGCCCATGTTAAGACAACTTTAAGGCTTAGCAAAATCCAAATGGATGAGTTACAAAAACATTTGCCAAGAATACTGTTGTTATGAGAGTTGAAACTATCCAAAGAGACCAAAATCATTTTTGCTATCAGGCTGTAAAGATGTTCATTTCTGCTGTAAAGTTGGACATTTTAACATGTTGGAGGCAGCATCAAGTGGATATTAGAGGAACTGAAGCCTTTGGCTTTATTTTTTCTACCTACGTAGGATGTCGTTTGTGTGGACATCATTTTTGTTATGCTTTTTTGGGGACTTTTTGGCAGCTGTTATGATCTGGTTTTTCAATTTTGTTAAATGGCAGATAAGCGGTACCAACTTTAAGTAGGAGCAAGTACAAGACAAGAAATAGTCACAGAAAGAAAGAGAGAGCATCCATAATCAACGCAGTATTATATTGGTCTTCAGTAGATTAACCCAGGGTACAGATGGATCATCGTCTTCTGATTCAGCTCATGTTTCCTTCCTGAGCGGAAAATCCACAAATGTGAAGGAGGTTAAAATAGAAAAAAAGACTATCTGGAGCTTGGGAGTGCTGAATCAGCCTTAAATGTGTTACAGATGACTGTAACGGCGACGTGTGGATGCACTGCGCCCCCTCATCCAACCCTCAACACTGGATATGCTTTTTTACCTTTCAAGGCACCTTTCAGCCTTGCTGCTCCATCCATCACTGCACCAACTGCGCAGGCCTATCACATTACAGGCTTTTTCTGTGGCAATGCTGTGGGGTTTCATTCTTTCAGATTAGATTTGGTTGAGTTCTCAGTTTTGTTTTGTTTTTTAAAATTATTATTATCATTATTACTTATTTTGGCGGGTTCTATTCTTCTTTTTGGTGCAATCAGCACTTAAAAAAAGCTGTAATGCTCCACTACAATATACACCCATGGGCCACTTTAGCAGTTACACCTGTTAACTATTTGTTAACAAAACTATTTAATCAACCAATCACTTGGTGCCACGCAGTGCATTTAGACATGAAGATGTGATTTTAGTGAATTTAATTGTGGCATGGTTGTTGGTGCCAGAGGTCAGAAGAGACTGGGCAGACTGCGTAATGCTAATAAGGAATCAGCAACTCAAACAACCACTCGTTACAACCGAGGTATGCAGAAAAGCATCTCAACCGCAGCAGAAGACCACACCAGGTGCCATACCTGTCAACTAAGAACAGAAACCTGAGGCTTTACACTGACTCACCAGACTTTAGAGACAGAGTCTCAATTTCTGCTGCAATATCCAGATGGTAGTGCCAGAATTTGGCATAAACAACATAAGAGCATCCTGCCTTGTATCAATGGTTTAGACTCGTGGTAGTCTAATGGTATGGGGCATATTTTTTTGCACACTTTGGGCCCATTACTACCAACTGAGCATCATTTAAACACGACAACGTTCAGTCTGTGTTATGTTTCCTGTTTTACTTTGAAGGTCCATGTCTTATGTTAATGTATCTGGTTTTGCTTCCCCTGTTTCGTTAGGCCTGATTTGCCCCAGCTGTGTTTCCCTCCTGTTACTCATTCCCTGATTGCTCCCTCTGTGTATATAAGCCCTGTGTTTTCATCTGTCTGTGTTGTGATCTTCCTGCTTCTTGCTGTGTGTTCTGTCTGTGTAAGTTTATTTGCAAATTTGTTACTGTTTGAGTTACTTTCCACCTCCGAGTGTCTGCACTCTGGGTCCTCCTACTACCGTTCCTACCTGCACACGGCCGTTCCATGACAGTGTTGTTTCAAGTAGGAACACCTGGAGTGTACAACGACTGGTTCATGGTAAAGCGCTTCAATCTAAAAATAAACTAAAAAAGAAACGCTTGTGGCATCTTTTAAATCGCAAAAGGCGACTCCCCCGTTACTTTCAGCTTCACCTGGTTCTTTCTGTAATTAAAACTGGCCGGACACTTTTTACAGTGCAAGCCAATCTCCGGCGCTGTCAAACCTCACAGTCTCACCTCTCGATGCTTTCCGACAGTGAATAATCGTCTGGCGCTTATGCAGCTTATCTGGGTATGTCGAACAACGGCAGCGGGAAAGAGAGCCCTTAATCTGGGCGTAATCAAACCTGACAGTCACCTACAGCAAGGTGTGGCGCCACGCTGGGAACCAGTCAACCGAGAGCTCTGATCAGCAGAGAGAAAACTGCCAAGTCATTAATATTAATCCACCTAATCGGGCTGGAAAGCGGCGGAGCGATCAGAATGCACAAGAAGGTAAAACTCGTCACTACGGGCGCTGGCTTGCTGCAGAACATCAAGGTAAAGCTGTGCAGGAACCCGCGGCGGTCTATTTGAAGTAGGTGAGGGAAGCAAGGTTTTTGTTATTGTTAATTACCTTCTTTGTAGTGAGTCTAGAGGAATAGGCCTCCCCTCCTGTCTCACTTTTCCTGTGTATTTACTCCTCCAACTTACCTTTTTCCCTCTATTTCTTCAGTTTTTTAATTTCCTTACTCCAACAAGCTTTCTCCCCACCTCGCCCCCCCCTTTTTTTTTTTTGTCATTTTTCTCTCTGCTTCCTGCAAACTCAATCCCAGTTTTACATGTTTCTCCCTCTTCTTCTCTTGTTACAGCTCAACTCTTTCTTCCTTATTGGAAGAAGAAGAGTATGTAGCAATTAGTTTCCCTCCCTCCTCTCTCTCCACGCAACACACACAATCCATCTTTTTTCCTACTTTCTCCTCTTTTCAGCTCTAATTTGGCCCCCTCTGCTTTCAGTTTTCCTCTTTCACCCCCTTTATTTTGCTTTTCTCTTCTCCTGTCTTCATTTGTTCTTTTGTCTTTCCACACTTGTTCTTTTTAATCTGTTTTCCTCTGTGTTGCCGCCTCGTCTTCCCATTTTTCCTCCTCCATCTTTCTCAAGTAAAGTCACGGCTATTCATATAGCACATTTACAAACAACAGCAGTTAGTCCAGTGTGCTTTCCAGTGTCAAAGCAAATCCTAGTATATGAAAAATACACATCTAAAGAGATAAAGAGCAAGATAAAAAAAATAAAATTAAATGAAACGCGCACAAAGCAAAGAGAAAGAAAAATCACAGTAAAAACAACACATTAAAAATATAATAGGAAGACTTTAAATTGAAATAAATATCATTATTGGTCGCAAAAATAATATAATCCATATAATCAAAAACGACAGGATAAAAATTAAACATTAGAGCTGACTGAGAACCTTCACAGACACACAACCATTAGAGCTCCAAAATAATCAGTCAATCACTAATTGAGATGTGTAGTGTTGCCTAGTTCCCATAATCACATAACAAGCACACCCTTCTAGTTTTGCGAGTTGTTTAAAGACTTCAGTCATGCAGACCCAGAGAACAAGTGCCTTGTGACAACCACCAGTCGCTATGTAAACATGTTTACTTAACCAGTTGCAAGTGGAGGCTGGGTATCACCAAGTGAAATTGGTTGCAAAAAGATATATCGTGCTGCACCAAAAAACTTCCTTGTGATTGCTTTTGTCACTGGGAGGTTGTTGTGGTCACCTGTAGTTTGCATGGAAGACACTGGCACGTCTACAAACAGTCGTCAAGTGTGAAAAGACCAACACAAATTTTCTCTATTTCCTGAGAATCTGACCTACTGTTCACTGAAACCTCATCAGAAATGGTCGCAAGCCATTCTTCAGGAAGGGAAACAGGGAGATTAAAGAATTAAAGAAGATCAGTCATAATAAATCTAGTAGGGGAATGAAGTCAAAATTTAAATGTTTGCCTCAAATCATCATCATCAGTGTGTACCGTTTTTCCGCACTATAAGGTACACTTAAAATCCTTTAATTTTCTCAAAAATCAGCAATGCGCCTTATCTATGAATTCTGGCTGTGTTTACTGACCTCGAACCGATTTCTTTTTTTTTTTTTGTGGTACATGGTGCTCAAAAAATGTTTGTTTTAGTAGGACTTTGCTAAGCTACGAAGCCGCACCGCTTGATGCATTGTCTGAGCTTTATGGCTACCGTAGTCAGGAGCCTCGCGGCTCATAGTAATCTGGGTCCAAAACTCCGTCCGCGTCAGGTCCCAAACGAATACTGTGTAAATTCTTTCATCTTTAATAAAATGATTGCTGCTTTACCAGGTGTAACAATTACGTTTAACATTCAGGCATCCATGAAAACAGAATTTATTAAATTTAACGGAGTTATAAGTTAGCAAGAAGTTAGCAGAAAGTTAGCTTGCTTGTTTCGCTAGTTACCTAAAAATGATATACCATGTTCTGACTGAGAGGTTTCTGGGCAAAAGTAAAATGTACAGCTCTGCTATCACTTCCAACATGAATGAATACAGAAAACTACACAGCAGTGATGTTTGTAGGGCTACTGAAGTTGGAGTAGCTGGTATATAATGCTGTGATAGTGATCGCTAGCGACACAGCTATTTTAGCATAACTCAGTGGGCCCAAAACTGTTCGCTTCAGGTCCTAAAGTCACACGAACACTGCGGCATCACTGAGAGTTAAA
>NW_024582400.1:1737432-1782432 GCF_018398535.1 Haplochromis burtoni
TTTTTTTATATTTAAAGCTACAGTGGCCAAATTTGCCTTCATTTCTTTCAGTTCACTTCCTCAAGCACTAATTATTCTCTATGTGAATAAACAAAGGTGGACAAATATGACTGAGCCAGAGTGGATTTAATTTGACTTGCATTAATGCGTAAATTGAACGACTTAGGATTAGTTTGAATTTCAAGATAACTTTCTCTGGAAAGGTCCCATGCTGACATATTCTGCAATGTGCCTGATCTGAATTCAGCAAAAATAAAAAGAGACACTGTAGATTCCATCAGTTTCACAGATGTGGTGATGTGACTAGTTTAGCCTCATTTAGACAAGAGTAGTGTTGTTTCCACAAATTGTATATAAAAGATGGACCACTAATTTCTGGACAACTTTTTTGGACTTTGCTGTCACTATGTTAAGGGGTTTTTTGTTTATTTTTTTCTGGTCAACTGGAACCTTTCTGTGGAGTTTGTGTGTTTTCCAACAGTTTTAAAAGATGTGCTTTGTACTAACTATTTAAATGGTAAATGGCCTGCATTTGTATAGCGCTTTACTTAGTCCCTAAGTGATGGCAAGCTACATTGTAGCCACAGCCACCCTGGGGCGCACTGACAGAGGCGAGGCTGCTGAACACTGGCGCCACCAGGCCCTCTGACCACCACCAGTAGGCAACGGATAAAGCGTCTTGCCCAAGGACACAACGACCGATACTGTCCAAGCCGGGGCTCGAACCAGCAACCTTCCGATTACAAGGCAAACTCCCAACTCTTGAGCCACAATCGCCTCATTATCCAGGCATCCATGAAAACAGAATTTATTAAATTTATTGGAGTTAGAAGTTAGGAGAAAGTTAGCAGCAAGTTAGCTCGCTAGTTTCACTAGTTACCTAAACATGATATATCATGTTCTGACTGAGAGATTTCTGGAAAAAAAAATAAAACGTACAGCTCTGCTATCACTTCCAACATGAATAAAGACAGAAAACTACACAATAGTGACGTTTGTAGGGTTACTGAAGTTGGGCTAGATGGTATATAATGCTGTGCTAGTGATGCAGCTATGTTAACATACCAAAGCACAACACAGTGAACCTGGAGAATGAACACAAACTTTTTTCCACTTGATAAATGTTCCCGATGTTGTTGTTTTTTTGACAAATGCAATCGCATGGAAAATTGCTGTAAATGGACCAAACTTCCCCATATGGAAAAGATATATATAAATCTTATAAAGTTTGTATCTGTCTTGTGTGAAACTTGTATGAAAAGCATATAAGAGTGAAAACAGATATAAGATCCCTTGAAAAATTATATAATGAAACTTGTATGTTTTGGATACTTACTAAAACAATGTATGAAAGTAATGAGAAAGTGGCCACTTTCATGAGTAATCACATAAGTTTTTACTATTTCTTTTCCATATGGGTCAGTAGGGGAGAACAACTGAGATAATCCAGCCACAATATGAGGTTAGTCATTAATGTAAGATAGGATAACCTTTATTAGTCCCACCCGTGGGAAATTTGTTTTGTTACTGCACGTCCTGTCTGGCCTGCACGTCCTCGGCCTGTCCGGCCACTTTCCAGGCCGTTGGCTGGACATCGTTTATAGAGCAGCTACCAGAGAATTTAACATTAATGAATCAATGGTACGGAAGTGGAGGAAGCAAGAGGAATGAGTTGAGTAAAGTTTGACTTATCTGACTGTTTTGTTTCGTTTAATGCGCTTTATAATCCGGTGCACCTTATATATGAAAACAGACCCGTTTGTCAACAGTGCGCCTTATGGTCTGAAAAATACGGTACAGAGAAGGTAAGGAGAGAGGTCCAACGGTGAGTGTCTACAGCCATCTGTATAGACGGTGGAGGCTCTTTCATGGTGGAGACAATTTCATCTTGTCAAAATTGATGAAATTGTGTACACAGAAAAGTACCGTCAGATTCTGATATCAACCATGTAATACAATCTGGAAAGCATCTGATTGTCAACAGCATTATTTTTATCATGTCAATGGTCCCAAACACACTGCCAATGCAGTAAAATCATACCCGGACAGAAAAACACACAGTGGAACACTATCAGCCATGGATCAGCCTCCCTGAGCCCAGACCTCAACATTCTTGAAGCAGTGTTGGGTCATCTTGAACAGAACAAAAGGCAGAAACATCTAAAGAAGAACTTTGAATGTCCCTTAAGAAGCCTGGAGAACTATTCTCTCAAGACTGCTTAAAAAAATGAGAAGAAAGCTGCCTAAGAGAGTTCAGACTGTGCTGAAGAATAAAGGTGGTCACACTTTGACTTTCAAGCAGGTAAGAATTGAACAAACACTTGTTTTTGTTGTTTTTTTTGCCCTATATACTATATTTACATGAATGTTTGCAAATGTTTCCTATTTTCCTTGCAACATATAAAGAAATGAGGGTTGTTTCCAGAGTTTTGCACACTACTGTAACACAGTATTCACTTATAGTACCGAGTTACAGATGAATTTAATGTGATTATTACGTTGGTTTCCATTAGACTTGACTATTAGTATATAAACCACCACTGGCTCTTCATTTTGCCCTGTATTTTTACAGCTATAAGTAATATTAAGTCCTACAGTTTGGTAATGAGTCATAAGTCTCAGCAGTAACAACCAACCCACTCTCACAGCATAATCAATTCTTAACAACTTGCAACACAAGTCTTCCTGGTGCAAATTACACTGAAAAGTCCTAAGATAACACTTTGCCAAGCAATTCTCTTAACCCTGTTCTTCTTCCTCTCCGGTCCATCTCTCTTTCCCCGTCTCTGTGACCCTGGCTCTGACAGAAGATCAGTGTACTACCCAGAGATTCCAGCTCCTCCCGGTGAGCAATGATCACCTCACTTTACCCCGACTCGGACTCGGACTCTGCTTCACTGAGGCTGTGAGTGAGTGTGCAGGCCTTATCTCGCCGCCGCCACACAGAGGATTACTTTAGCAGAGGAGATGTAGCCAGTGGATAAAGTTGTGCTGCTTCACCTCTCATTCTCTCGAAGCTGACAGACAGTCCAGGAAGCGTGTTAACAGCCATCAGATAGCGCCTGACAAATACGGCCTCTCTTTGTCTAGTTATTTTCCTGTCGCCTGTGTATTTTTTCCTTTCCTGGCTATTAGGATAAACATTTAAAACGTCTCAAATAATCAGGAATGAGCAAAGATCTGCAGAAAGTAGCAGTAGCAGCAAGCAACCTGCAGAAGGCTTTTTCACGGCGGTAGAGAAATGAGGAAAAAAAACGGGTAAATAGTGAGTGGAGAGAGAGGTGGGGGCAGAAAAGTCCTACGCTCAGCAGCTTTGAGAGTCCGAGATGTGAAAAGTGACTGGTTGATTTATCACGGGGGAAACGGAGCCACAAAGTACAATTTTCTACCTTAGCCGCAAACAATAATTCATAATGATGTCGCCTCCTGATAGCAAGCAGACCTTTGTGCCGTGTCGGTCCTCGAAAATGATCGTAATAAATGTCAGGACTTCGCAGGTAACTACTTTAAAAGCCATTAGAAGTAGTCATGATGGAAGATACTGGCCGACGCTTCATATATTGTGATAACAACTCGGTTTTGCAGATAAAAGACTAGAAAAATGAGCGGGCTGTTTTATTGTGAGGTTACAGGAGCTCAAGGACTATTACAGATAAACAGGTTATGTCAATTAAAGATGGCTAACCCAAACCCTCCTTCCACAGTGGCACGAGGAAGTACACTTGTGCTCCTTTTATTCATCAGACGTCTCCACCTTTGCTCATCAGACGTCTCCACCTTTGCTCAAAATGACAGATATTAACTACAGGGGGAATCAGAAAACGTACAGCACACCATTTCGCAGCGCTGTCATGTCTACACATTGACCTTTCAACTGGAAAAACTTAGACGGAGTACTCCCAGCGACGGTAATGCATCACAGTTTAATGGCGTGTCAGAAAAAGGCTCTGCGCTTTTTGTTGGCTCACATTTTTTATCGCCACATCGGCACATTATGAGAGAGCTAATGAACTCTGCGGATCTGAGTAGGGGAGGAAAAAAATAATAATAATAATCACCCCTGTGCTTTTGTTCCAACTTTTGTTGCTTCTAAAAAGTGGGGAATTTAACTTCAAAACGAGCCCATATTGAGCGTGGGAATCTAATACAAAAACTAATACTTGTAAGAGCAAATAAGCAGACGCAGATGAGCATTGGTCTTTATGTACACTCATCTCTGAGAATATTGGATCTTAGCGCGTTCAATGTCATCCGTTTTTGTTCTGAGAAGGGCTCATAAAAGCAGCGGTTGATGTGACTTTAAAGTTCCCCGGGGATGTGAGTGAAACTGCTTTAAAGACTCTTTAAAAGCACCGTCAGTTGCGCACTTGCAGAGACTCTGGGATTAATAGCAATGAGTTTACCTACTCTTTCATCGCCTTGATATGCAGAAATCGAATTATTTATACAACCTTTTTTCTTTCTTTTTACAAGAAGGAAAACGCTTCACTTGCAGGTATAAAACACAGGATTGTTGATGAGATGGAGGTTTTACTCAGCTCTCTTTTTTGAGAACTTCCCCAACTCTGTTAGGTGTGTTACTTTTCAAAGAAACACAGAAGCTCTGTTTCATAAATAGAAAAATGTGTTCATGACCCACATAATGTTGCTACTGAGGGGTTTAGATGCTTCGGCCTCAGGTGATATACTTGGTCAATAAAGCTGATTGTGCTTTTAACTCTGATATTTGCAGTATTAATCTAATATAAATATTAGAGATGGCACGATACCACTTTGTTATGTCCGATACCGATATCATAAATTTGGATATCTGCCGATACCGATATGAATCCGATATAGTGTTTTTTTAATCAATAAAACTGTTTTGTTTTTTTTATATCTTGCTGCTTTTTGTATAAGTTCATACTCAAGTTAATAAAAAAATCAAAACCGCTAAAGCTATTCTGTTATACCTGTATGCAAAAAATACACTGCACCCAAAATATTTCATAGTTCAGCAATACTGATCAATCTAATAAACTTAAACCTACTCCATCCTCCCTATTCTGGTATTTTAAAGAGTAAGCAACCTAACTAATAGGGCTCTAAAACTCCCAGCAAAAAAAAAAAAAAAAAAAAGGGAACCACCCCCCACCTCATGATGCTTAATCGATGAAGTCAACTTTAATTTGATGCAGTGTGAAAAAAAATGCACAGAAATTAATAATTTTTGAAGAATAATTAAATAGATTCAACATCTTTCTTCAACAGAACTGCAGACTGCACAGATGGTACCTTCCCAAAGGAAAAAGTACTATAGCTTACTAGGATATATTAGACTTAGTAGTTACTATATACAGTAATGGACTTCTATACATTTTACATCAGATTAAAACTTTGGGTGTAAGATTCAGATAATTATTTATTAAAAGCTAGACATTTTAAATGAGAATAAGAAAGAAAAGTATGTCTTTGTGCCCCCTTTTCCCTGTTCATGCCCTATCGGCCCCCCTGGCTAAACTTTGCTAGATCCGCCCCTGCACAGTTACCAGCCGTCAGCTACGTAGAAAACGATCCTGGTGTAGAAAGTAATATTAAATAAATTCTAACAACAGCTTATCAAGCTTAAACGTGCTGCTGTTGTTCAGCCGCTGGTTTCCTCTTTCTGGCTCGAAGTGGGCGATAGACAAACAAGAGAGACGGACTCGCGACAGAAAAGCCGATCAGCTGATCATTGATCAGTTTCACGACAGGAGAGGGAGGGAGAGAGAGGCAGTCGCTCTATATATCGGTTGTTAAGCTTAACGCGGGAATGCTTTACAAACATTCAGAGATAAACTTACACACTTGCTTTACTTCTCTCTGGGATAACTTCTTCGGAGACGAAATGCCGGATTAGTAGCAACTCTACAAATACACACAGCCGCTCTATCACGTGATGCATACTGCTTGACGTGCTACGGTTATGAGCCAAGTTACGCCATGTCGCAAGTTTTGTGAGATGCTTTTTTGATATTTAATGGATCGGATTACATTTTTTATTTCTCTCCGATATCTGATCCAGTAATTTAGGTCAGTATCGGACCAATACCGATACGTAATATCGGATCGGTCCATCTCTAATAAATATAAACAATGTGTGCAGGAGCTGACCTCAAATTTAACAACATTACCTCTATGTTATGTTTATGTGAATGATGACGTGACGTTTATGTAACATGTGCATCGTTGACACATACAATAATAAGTATTTTAGAAACGTTTCTGAAATATTTTTCCTCTCAAATTTGAGCCAACGCGCTGAACTTCTTCTGAGAAGACAAAATTTATCAGACATTCAACCACTAAAACTAAAACAGAAAAACATTTTTTATTCAGTCAATAAAACTTACAAAAACATAAGAAATTGTTTTGGTAATTGACAGTACTGTTAATTTAGGGTAGCTGTAGCATGTATGTTTTTTTTGTTTTGTTTACATTGACTGTTTTGTAAATAAACAATATTTATTTATTGTTCTTTAATGCTAAATCCACCACTATGTGCAAGTTCTTTCATCAAAATATCTTTAATGCTAATAATTAATGATTTTCAAATTTATTGTTTTACAAAAGAAGCTGAAAAATAGTAAAGCATATTATTATTTTGATATACTGATGCAAAATGATATATTTTATACTTGTAAATCATATGTTTTAGCTTGTGATATTTCTTTGGCTTTCATTCTATTGTAATTGATATATAATCAGTGTTGGGTAAGTTACTTTATATTAGTAACTTAGTTACATTACTAGTTACTAGGGAAAGTAACTTTGGTTTTACTCACAATTCTCTTAAAATGTGTTGCTTCCGTAACTGGATACCCAGCAAGATTGCCAGTCTTCTAGCTTGCTTACATGTTAGCACTATCCTGCCACAAGTGCACTGTGCCACCTACCAACAGAAAGGAAAAAATGATGTGCATATTTCCACAAGAGAAATCCCACGCCTGGACCATTGTTGACCGCCGCCATGATTCTAGCCTACGTCACAGCATCATGTGCGCTTTTTACATCCAACACGAAAATGGCAGTCGTGGTGCTTTCGATTGTATTCAGAACTCGGAAATTCTGCCTTCCGAGTAGGAAGATGTAGGTAACACCAGACTGCAGATGAGCTGCACACAGGGCTGGACTGGGACAGAAAATTGGCCCGGGCATTTTGACTAGAGACCGGCCCACCATTATAGGAAAAATCATAAAGCTTTTGAATGAAAACAAACACTGTTGTGACAGTGATGTACACTGTTCTGATGGTATATATGCATCAATGTATCAATCGTTTGTTGTAAGATTCAGATAATTATTTGTTAAAAGCTAGACATTTTAAATGAGAATAAGAAAGTAAAGTATTTCTTTGTGCCCCCCTTTCCCTGTTAATGCCCTAACTGGCCCCTTCATCTTCATGTTTCCCTCTCACCACATATCCAAACCGATATCAATACCAGCAGCTTTTATGGCTGTGGCTCCTACAAACATCAGCTGATACTACAAATTAATATTAAATAAATTCTAACAACAGCTGATCAAACGTGCTGCTGTTGTTTAGCACGACCTCCGCTGGTTTCCTCTTTCTGGCGCAAAGTGGGCGATAAACAAACAAGAGAGAAAAGCTGATCATTGATCAGTTTCATGATTGAAGTAGAAACAGGAGAGGGAGGGTGAGAGGATGAGAGAAGAAGAGGCAGCTGTGCAGCGTAAACACAGAATAACTCCAGCTTTGTGCCTTTTTCATTGTAGCTGAAGTCCGGGACAAACTGCGTTCCTTTTCACTTCAATACAAAACGCGAAATATTTTCTCTGAATACAAGATGATTCCGTTTTTTTTAGGGGACGGTTGGCAACTCTACTAACTAACCTTATGAACAAAATAAAGTTCAACATCAGTAACATCACCCACCCAGCTGTATAGAAACTCCGTCATGCTAACTAGTACCCAGTACGAAAAAGTGAGCACAACAAAAATAAACTCCACTTAAACTTGGTTTATATCTGACCCAGATGGACTGCAGGTCCTAACTTCTTACCTGAAGTTCAGTTCACATGACACTCGGACCGGCAGCCGCCTCGGGTCTCTGCTCCTCCTGCCTCCCTTTTCCCTCATCCACCTGCTGCCTCCACCACTTGCTAATGTTACTGAATCTGTGGAAGCTCCGCGATAGCCACCACACGAAGTAACGATCCTATCTAAATCCCAGTAACGATTAACGCGTTCCTGATTTTGGCATAACTAGTTACCGTGCTCATTACCACAACTGTTCTGTCCCAAGTAAAAGATTAAAAAATGGTTCATAATAATTTAGTGATAAAATGTCATATTTCATCTGTGGTAATTTATGTTAAAAAAGAGAGTCATTTAGTTAAAAATATGTTCTATACAGTCAGCATTAGTTTTTCTGTATCTTATTTTGAAGGAGTAATCTGTGTTCGCAATGCATTGTGGGAAGCAGAAGCTGCAGTCAGTTGGGAAAAAGCATTGTACAGAAAACCTGCCTATCCTGTGGCCTGAATCTTTATATACACCATCGAAAGCAATGGCTGTAAGTTTATTACATGTTCTGGTTTGTTTTATATGTTTATAACAGCTGATTTAGAGATCGTTTTGTGAATGTGTTTGTGCCAGGAATTAGCCTTATCCCAGAAGCGGATTTTGCTTACAGCATGGTCTATTAACATAGCAATGATGCTAGCGATCTAATTTGCATATCAGAGGATTGTTAAAACTACTGTTTATCATTACTTAGCAGCTAAGACTAACTTTGATACATGTTTTCTGTCACCAGTGTTGGGAAGGTTACTTTTAAAATGTATTCCATTACAGAATACAGAATACATGCCCCAAAATTTATTCTGTAACGTATTCCATTCTGAATACTTTGGATTACTTAATATATTATCATGCTGTTTACAACTACGTGAATGTACTATTGCCGTGATTTATTAATGTTACTGAAGGTCCGCGGCTCCGAACTGTAGTAAAGGGACCTCTGACTAATATACCGGGTTCGGTGTCGGGCTCGTAGCCGAAAAATAGCTTTACTTTGTTGTCTGGGTCAACTTTGCTTGCCAGAGACAAAGAGAGGCGTTGAAAGGCTGCTCCGAACACAGCGTACAGTCGAGTCTTAATAGCGTACTTACAACTGGGCTCATCGGGCACTCTTCTTGGCTGCAGTGGTTATTATTATATTTACATGCTTCCAGCTCCCGTTTTTGCTCGATGACAGCTCATACCTTTCCACTCGCCTTTTTCTCCCTCCTTGCGCTCACAGACACATAACGTGTATGGCAGTCCATTCTCCCTGCAGCACGGACTACACTGCCCATGAGGCTACATTCTTTAGAGCTATACCTGTAGCATTCTGCCTATTAGCTTAGCACAACAACAACAACAAAAAGGCCTCTCTCACCCAGGAAACACGCAGAGCGCAAGCGTCACCCTGTAACCATGGCAACCGCAACGCTGCCGCCTGAAACTACAGAACGTAGCTGTCAAACAAAACCAAAACAGTCATGACCCGCCACAATATGAAACAGGAAAGTACCGCAGTGTAATCCATTTATTTCAACAAAGTAACTGTATTCTAAATACCACCTTTTTAAACGGTAACTGTAACGGAATACAGTTACTCTTATTTTGTATTTTAAATACGTAAATGTATTCCATTACTCCCCAACACTGTCTGTCACTAACTATTTCTTTGTGCATTTATTTCACAATGTCAAAGAGCTAAAGGATATTTTATTTTCTGGTTTATTTTTTAGTTTAACTCAGCACTTGCATGATAATAAAAACTCCAATCAAACGTTGTATACGTTTGATTTTGCCATTAGAATCACATTAGAGTAGAGCCAGTGCTATATGAATCTGCAGAAACTGTAGGACATGGAGGTCATTTTTGGAAGTAGAAGCTTCCTGGTTTCCATTTGTAGTCCCCTTGGAGTTTTTGATCTATCGAACAATCATGTATAGGAAAGCTTTTGTTCCATGCAGATAAATAGAGAACCCAAAATCATATGCTAGCTGTATTTGTCTGCATTTGTAAACATTTATTGGAGCACGTAGCAGGAAGTCTTGAACTGTGACCCAAATTTCCGTAGTCTAACACAGGGGAAGCTGGGTTTTACGTTTCACAAAGAGCACTTTCATTGTGGCCTTTTCTGCTTAGAGCGAGTGAAAATGAAAATGCTGCTTGTAAGACCAGAAATTTTGTGGAGAAGTCTTAGCTTTTTAGAGCTGCCACCGTTCTTCATTTTTTTTGGTTGGGAGGCAAATTCCAGTTAGGACGTTCATACCACGTTGGTGGGAAAAGGCAGATTCCCCAACAGTCTTTCCCTCTGTGCATCCTTTTGTACTCAAACTGCATCTTCTTCCCTGGTTTACCCCAGCAAGTTCCACCTTTAGATGACATCTAATATTCATCAAACAATAAAGTAGATGGCTTTATACCATCTCCATCCTTTTCATGTGTCTCTGAGTGTTATGTTCGTGCCCCACTTTTGATGCTACATCAGTGAACATGGCTTTAAGCAAGGCAGACACGGACAGAGAGGTGTATGGGTAATGCAGCATGAGGCTGTCTGTCGTATAACATGTGCAGAGCGTAGCCTGCAGGGAAAGGAGAAGAAGAAGAGGTGGAGAAAAAGGGGAGTATAGCTCTGAGGAATCACAGTCCCTGTCGCCTCAGTTCTCCCAGGGGGGACACTGTGTGCTTTCCCCATACGCCCGAGGTATGTGCTGAGTGGGGAGTGTATATGTGTGTGTGGTGGTAGAGCCTTGTAAGAGCTGAAGGGCCCTGCAGGGATCCCGACTTCTGTTGTCCCCAAACCCAAAGCCATGTGCTATGTGCTTGGCGGCCCCATTCCCTCTGTGCTTGGCCTCAGGTCGCTCCGTGAGGGAGGGAAGGTGGGGTGAGATGGGAAAGGAGGACACGGTAGGGAAAGATTTAGAAGGTGACTTATGTTGGTTCATGAGTGAAATACTTTGTAGTCATGCTGCAGACCTTTGTTCATCTGACAAACCTATTACTAAAAAGCAACAAACTGAAACAGTTACAAAACACACAGTTCACAATTTCGAGTCCATTTGTTAAGTGCATGGATAATTTATCATATGTATTTATTAGCGTTTGGTTGCTCAAGTTTGGTCTTTTTAAAGTGTAAAGGTTTTATACTAAATCTAATATAATAACTTACATTTAGAGTGTATGAAGGAAAAAAAGGAAGAAACTACATGTAAACTGTTTATGTTTTTTAAATGCAATTCCATGCCGATGATGCAACACTGTTCTTCTTTAGTCTGTATATCTTTATTTTTTAAGAATGCCTTTCAGATAGTGATGGGATTTCCGGCTCTTTTTAGAGAACCGGGTCTTTCGGCTCGGCTCACTAAAAAGAGTGAGCTCCAAACCGGCTCTTCAGGTTGTTTTGTTGCTTTAATTAATTGATTATTAACAATAATATAAAATTATGCGCAAAAGGAATTACTAATGTAAAAAAAAGTGGTCTTATTTATATATGTTTATATATAAATATATGCGGTGGCCCCTAGAGACAAAACATGTACAAACTCCAAAACACATTTCTAGCGTTAACTGAACTTCAAAACAGAGCTACCTAGATCACTTAAATTACACAATTGAAAGCATATGTGTATGGTTTGTGTATTTATACACAAGCACTCATATCCATCCATCCATCCATTCGCTACCGCTTATCCTTTTCCGGGTCGCGGGGGGTGCTGGTGCCAATCCCAGCTGTCATAGGGCGAGAGGCGGGGTACACCCTGGACAGGTCGCCAGTCTGTCACAGGGCTAACACACAAGGACAGACAACCATTCATACTCACATTCACTCGCACATTCACACCTAGTGGCAATTTGGATTATCCAATTAACCTATCCCCACAAGCTGCATGTCTTTGGACGGTGGGAGGAAGCTGGAGTACCCGGAGGGAACCCACGCAGACACGGGCAGAACATGCAAACTCCACACAGAAAGACCCCGGCCTGATGTTGGAATTGAACTCAGTGTTGCTGTGCGGCAACAGTGCTAACCACCGTGCCCCAAGCACTCATATATATTCAAATAATAATAATAAAAAAAATGTTCATTTACCTGTTACTATCACACACAAAATCTGATCATTGGTACTTGCTGGCTTGTGTAGCCACTAGGTAACAAAAGCTCAACACTGCGCCTAGCATCCTGGAGCACTACTGTTGTGTTTTGAACGTGTTTTGGAGTTTTTACGTGTTTTGGAGTTTGTATGTGCTTTGTCTGTAGGGGCACCGTAAATATACTTTTATTTATTCACTCCACATAAAATGTAATAAATAAATCATATAATACAAAAACCAACTATTTACATTTCAACATTTAACTATTTAAATTTTCAGCTTTTTCCTTTTAAACAAATTTAAAGTGAAACAACACAAAACACTGCAAACCACAACACAATTAAATATAAATTAAAATATGAAAACAAAAAGAACATGCACATTCTCTGTCATATGGGGCCTGCATGAATAAACTTTCTGAATCCTTTATCATCTGCAACTGAAAATAGTTGTGGATGATTACTATACCTTTCTAATGTGGCGTTGTTGTCCCTGGCTCTCTTTCTTCGTCTGTCCTTCCTGCTCTGTTCCTGTGCTACTGCAAGTGTAACTACCGGCCCTCCCCCCTCTGCCCAGCGCAAAGCACAAGGCTCGCATGCGGAGTGAAGCGGAAAAAAGTGTGAGAGAGGATGAAAGAAAGAAAGAAAAAAAAAAACCACGGCTCTAAGTGCCATTTCGTTCGCGACCGACACATCACTACTTTCAGAATTTCAGCAGAAAAGCTCACTCATAAACAATTCTGAGGAGATTTTGGAAATAAAGCGAGACAATCATTAAACAAAATGAGCTGTAAAAACCTGATTAGGTTTAATGCAAAAGTCTTGCTTAAATATCCTTAGTCTACACCAGGGGTCTTGAACCTGCGGTTCAGGAGCCACAAGTGGCTCTTACGCCCATCTCCACAGTGGCTGATGAACACGGACATGGAAAAGAAAAACATCAACCGTTATTTTTTTCAACATTTTAACCTTTATTTATCATTGCCGTGAGGGATTCTTTACATTCTCCAACTGTAAAATTCGCATATATCTGAAATACCTTGCCAAGGAGGGATCCAGGACACATGCTAGTAGATGCTTGAACCACCTCAGCTGGTTCCTTTTAATGCGGGGAAGAAGCCACTCTTCATCCTTTTCTTAATCACAACCATGGATTTGACTCATTTCCACAAAAACTTGTAGGACTCATAGTGGCCTACAGAGCTTTACATCTGCCTTGCAGCAAGCTATCAAATACGGTGTATTTCTCAGCTTTTAAAAAAACGCTATGCGTCGCCAGGTGTTTCATCAGTTTCGAGATGTTACCTCCTTTGCACAGTATCACCTTAAAGCACTTGTTGCAGGCTGCTGAGTTTGCATCTTTTGCTGTGAAGCAGTGTTGCCAACTCCTCAGTAAGGAGCTAGAAGTCGCTAAATGACATCATCGCCTAATTTGCATAATTGGTCATGCTAATATAATGGTAACCCACGTTGTTGGAGAGAGAAATAACATCGTGGAACAGACATAAAGTGAGTAAAAAACGTCCTAAATGCAGTTAGAGTTTATTTAGAACTACGAATTAAATTTATTTTAGCAATTAATGTTTTTTGTAATGTCACAATTCCAACCCTGCTCCTTTATCTGGGCTTGGACCGGCAAAGTTACTTTGTGTGTGTTTATAAGTAGTTTTAAACCTGATCCACAAAACAGCATAACAGTAAAAGAAGAACTGACTGCGTTACAGTCAGTGCGGGAGCAGCGGCTTCGCTCATGCGCGATTCATTTGCAGTTTGGACGCACAGGTGTGAACGTCTCCTGCCCTGATAGCAGCTGGGGGAGTATCCTCCGCCTGTGAGCGCTTTGGTACGGGCAAGGTGCCCAAGGCAGCACCGCTGCTTGTTGAGAGTAAAAGCGATACGCGCTTCACGTCAAAAAGACGTCATAAATAAGTCTCCAATAACACCAGAAAAAGCCGCCAGATTTGTCGCTAGTCGCTTTTTAGAAAAAAAGTCGCTAAGGGGGTCTGAAAACTTGCTAAATATAGCGACAAAGTCGCAGACTTTTGATCGCTTTGCATTGGGCATTTTTAATCTGTAGCTCTGCCCTAAAAGAACGCACGTACCTGAGCCCGCCTACTATCATTGGAAAGGTAAAATGATTGGCTAGAATCCAAAGTGTATGACATCGCAGGAAAAAAAAGAAAGCACCGAAATAAAGCACCAAAATGTGCGCTGCTTTTCCCTAGGTCTTAATGCTCAATTCCAATTTTTTTGATCAAATCCAATTTTTTGTTTGCTTGTTCACACTACAACTAAAATGTGACAGCAATCGTGCTCTAGTCTGAACCCTCAAAGTGGCCCGCATGCGCAAAAGAAGACGTCACACACAACGCGCTCTGTTTAGACCCAGACCAAACAGTATTGTTTGACTGATGGCCCTTAATATAAAGACTTGTTTCAAACATTACGTTTCCCAACTTTGCTTTAAGTTATAAAGTTATTTTGCTATTATCCTTATTGCTGGTTTAGAGAGGAGAGGTGCTTCAAAGGATAGTTACTGATTTCTGTCAGAATCTGCAGATTTTACAGTACAAATAAAATGTTCACATTGTCTTCCCAACAATTTTACTAACATCTACACGGGATGGCCAGGAAGCGTTCACGATGTCTTCTCCGGCGCTGATAATTGGCATCTGTCTTGTGTCAGTGACGTAAAAGACGGATTTAATGCGACATGACCGTTCAAACAGCAGTCGCTTTCTAAAACATCAGATATGTATCGGATTCAGTACCACATACGAAAGTGACCCACATCGGATTTGAAAATATTGGATTTGTGCCGTTCACACTGTCATACCATGACCGGATATGGGTCGCATAGGGTCAGAAAAGTCAGATTTGATGTGCTTTTGCCTGCAGTGTGAACGTAGCCTAAGTAGGCCTATACATGCTAATAGATAGTTTCTTCTTTGACTTCACAAATGATCTAATTTGTGGCTAATAAAGTAAAAAAAAAAGTAAATGGTAACATATATATATACTGTATATATAATTTCATAAAAGCAGAGACATTAAATTCTGCATGAAATTGCAAATTTCAGTACCAGATAATCATAAATGCCCCCTGCAGTAGTCTGATGATTAACAAATTCAGTTTTTTACATTATTAATGTTGATAGACTACTTTATACTTAATATGCTGACTTTACCTTCATTATAAGATGCAAGTCTGTTTTGCAATTACACACAAACTTTAAGGGCATCAAACATTGCTCAAAAATGTATCTTTTGAAAGCAAACCCTGATATTTTTGTCATTTTAACAACCCGGCTGATCTTCTCCAGCTACAACAGGATTCAGAGGGACTTTATGAGCATACAGTAGATCCAGTAGATCATGTGAACTTTAATTAAAGAGCATCAGATATGTTGGCTCATGCAGAGATGACATGGGAGAAGGATGGACAGACTCAAGCAGCTTCATTTAGATCTAATTTGTTTGAATGGCAGGTCATTTTCAGAGTGGAACTTGAAGGGTTTCATTACAAAGTGTCATATATCTATTCTGGGTGAAGGAGAAGCTTAACTTTTCAAATGCAATAGTGATTATGTCCTCAAAAGCTGAGCTATTTTAATAGTGGAGGTTCTTCAGCTACCTAATAACGTCTGTCATAATCTGAAGTGAGTTTCACTTTAACCAAAGAAGGTTTAAGTAAACCGCTGATACCTGCTGATATTTTGGAATTCCTCTTTAATTGTAGATCAAATGTACGCATTTTTGCAGAAGGACTTTTGTGAAGAAGGGCGATTTCTCAAATAGGTATCAAAATACCAAACATAGAGAAGATATAAGTGTGCGGGAGGTGTCGTACTCTGTGGCCTCATTTTACCTGACACCAAGTACACATCATTATACAGCACAGGGGAGATCCCTCTGCGCGTCTCATTATTATCAACAGGAAACCTGCTTTGAGTCACTCAGAATGGCTTCAGAACATCTGACAGTTTGACATGAGGACACAAACTTTTGCTAATTAAGAGTGGAAGAAGATGTAAGGTGGACGGAATAAAGACGGAGAAGCTTAGGTGTGAGGTTTAAGGAAAGACCACTAATGAGTGTGCCTGACAAACGACTTTCAACAAGTTAGCATGACTGCCATCAAAATCTACATGTGTTTACATATCTTCAATCATTTTACAAAACATCTCACAGCACCATGATTCTTGCAAGACACCATAAAAGGGAACCAGTGTCCAAAAAAATGGCAGCAACTCTCTTATAACTATTATAAGAGAGAAA
Source organism: Haplochromis burtoni (assembly GCF_018398535.1). Lineage (NCBI taxonomy): Eukaryota > Metazoa > Chordata > Actinopteri > Cichliformes > Cichlidae > Haplochromis > Haplochromis burtoni. The sequence continues at coordinate 1,753,841 of NW_024582400.1, forward strand.
GAAGAGTTTTCCCCTCTACAGTCAAAGTTTGATCATTTCTGCTAAGTAACAGCCACATTTACTAGACAATGATTAGGCCTTGTCCTTTGTTGGAGTCACAATGGCACCAACAGCACCTTTTCACTGAAACCTCTTTTAGATTCCATAATTCAGCCTATCTTGTAAAAAACAGAAAAGGCAGCATCCCATCACAAAGCAGTGATACCGGTAATGACATCACCATTTTTATTTTCTCAGAAGAACCATTTTCACAGGGTGTTAAAATTCTCCCAATCAATTGGCTTTTGTGTAAAAATGACCAGATTCCCCCTTTAGGGAATCATTACATTAGGGACACTGAGGATGTACACAGTATTTTTTAAAGGCTAGGTTGGAAGTTGTTTACAAGGACTCTGAACTTGTGTGACTTTAGTTTCTCCTCTGCAAAGCTGAACTCTTCTTTGTGCAAACCTTTAGACTGTGCAAACACACCTTCTTTTTGCTTACAAAACATTCTTTCAGACTAGTAGGAAGAAAATGTCTGTTATCCATGTTTAGGTGTTAGCTTGCGTTGTCTGGTGAATATTTTAATGCAAACTTGTGCATCTTCCCATAACCCACCAAATCTCGTTCTGTCTGTTTATCTGCAAACTCCTCCTAGACCATACGGAGTTGACTCATGTGCACGTCACATGTGAAGGCTGGATGTGGCTCGGGAAGTAGCCACAACCAATGGAGTTTGGTCATCTACCAATTGGAAGGCAGACAGCGGTCTGAAGCTGGTTCGATCTCCGGCTCCTTTAGACTGTTTGTTAACATGTCCTTGGGCAAAATCCTGAACCCTAAGTTGACCCTGATGCATCCATCCGAGTACTACCTCATCTAACAGCTGAGTGATGATACAGCTTTGAAAAGTGTGAGACAAATGGGAAGTGGAGAAGTTTTGCCTTCCAGTTTGTGTCGGATTCACTGCAACAATGGAGAGCGGCTGGAGTGTGTGTAGTCCATCACTTCCATTCAAACTACAAAAATAGCAACATGCTAGTAACCAAAGCAATCACAAGGTGGTTTTTGCCAACCAGATGGGTAATACAAGGTTTTTTCCCTAGCAGCAGGTGGTTGTTAGAGGGTCACTGACTGGTCAGCAGTCCTGTGTAACTGGGGTTTGGTCAGTATTTGGCCTTATTTACTTGACCATATACAGTCACCATGATTATCACACCACCAAAATAGTGGACAAGTTAAAGTCACGTGGTCATGTGTCTGCAAAACATCAACAACCACTTATTAACAAGTCCAGATAACCCTTCTGTAGCGTTTATGTGCCCACAGCATCTTATAAAAGCATTCTATCATTTTGATTTCTCCACAATAACATCTAACTTATATTCACAAGACTTGAATTATGCCTGTCATATTGTGACGCCATTATGTTACCCAGCAGCCACCTACCAATCGACTAAATGATGCACATGTAGCAACTGTAGCATGATTTGTTCTTCTTTAACAAACCTTTAGGTTTTTCTGTTATTCTTTCTTGTAGACATTGATAGCAGCTCGTCCACATGTCTTAGCTAAACTGTCTCCCTTTTGCCCTTGTTTCATGGTTTATCGCCACCTCTTTACTAATCCTGAACTTCCCGGGGCAACGTTAAATCGAGTCAAATGTATTTAAGAGCACATTTCAAGATACAAGAACACCAGAATACAGGAAATGATGTGTTTGATAATGAGAACTTCCTGGAAGATATGTGTAATGCTGAAACGAATACTTCATTCATGTCCTCTTATCATCAACTCTCTTCGCGATGTAGCAAAGCATACGAAGGATGTGAAGGTTGCAGTTTGAAGCTCTCAATCATCTCATCAGTGAGGTGTTTAATGGACTGACTGTCCTTTAAAATGTACCATAATCTGTTTTAAATGTGGGCTATCAATCATTTGGGACGAGGAGGTGTCACATCACATGAGGCAAGTCAACTCTTCAGATGGAGCATGGAGGTAACGTCCTTTTCCTTGGACAGGCTTTTACTTCCCAATCCAAGATAATATGAGATCAGAGCCAAGAGTACATTTTACTACCAGCATGGAAGCATGTATGTGCTTTCCACTGCTGCCAGAAACAAAGAGAGTAGCAAACGAGATAGTAGAGAGGCAGCGAGAGAGAGAGAAGGAGGGGGTGGTCATAAACGCAGAGAGGGAAGACAATCCCATTGGCTCTGCTTTCATCAGATAGGTGGCACCGTGAGCTAATCCCCAGGCTTAGCTGTATGCCGCCCAGCACGGCACCCAGCCGGGTGTCGCCGGGGCCACCCTGGCAGATCTGGCGGGCCATGTGGCTATCCCAGCATCCCTAGGGAGCTTCACAATCCCGCCATGTTGCATTTACCTTCTGTGCAGGTGGCCTCGTTGGCCTCTCGCTGGCTACCAAAAGAGTTATAGCGTAAACTTTTTACACACTCTGGCACCAAAAAACTGAAGACTGTTTGTACTTTCAAACCCGCCGACAAACCGGATCCGTGTTAGTAAACTGTACATCACATGCGTTTTCCGACATACTTTGAGGCTCTTGGCATACTTTCGCAGAGCAGAACCCCCCAGAATGTGATTCTTATCTTAAAGTACAGACAGACAGGCGGCGAAAAGCTCCGGCTTTCGGAGCGCCAGAGTTCAGGCTTTTCTCGAGGTTACAGCTGCAGTTTCTGCGTGTTGGCAGCTCCACTTAACAATCTATCAACCGCTGCTTTCTGTGTGTGGGTTCAGCTGTAGAAGTCACAGCCTAATCTTAAATATCCATCCAGTCAAATGGTTCTATTTTGAAGCTGCATGTTGACTGACAGGAAAAACAGAGAGCAGCTTCACCTTTATGCACTAGAGTACAAAAAAGTGCATGGAGAATATACAAACTGTTAAACAAATATAGACTCAACGTGCTGCTTTTATTTCACTGTCGTTGTTTTTCTGTTGGGCTAAATTCACCATAATAATCACTGTTAATAAATATGAAAGTTATCCATTAACCTTTAGCTCAGGCACTTGATTTCATACATCTGTCGCAAAGGGACTGAAAACACCAGAATTCAAACATTCAAAGAGCCTGGTTACCTAAAGTTCAGGCAGTTGCCCAATTTTGTCAAACTGGTATGTGTCACTATGGCAAACAAGAAAATGAAGATCTCAAACACCAACACATCATGCCACGATCTAAAGAAGCAGCTGAGAAACAAAGTCAGTGACATCTGTCAGTCTGGACATGGTTGCTGAACCTTCCCAGGAGTGATCGGCCATCCAAAATTACTTCAAGAGCTTCAATGACTCATCCAGGAGGTCACAAAAGACCCCAGTACAACATCTAAAGAACTGCAGGCCTCACATATCTCCGTTAAGGTCAAAGTTCATGATTAAACAATAAGAATTCAATAATCATCCATGGGAGAGCTCCAAGGAGACAACCACTGAGACCTCTGAGAAAATATACCGTGGACTGATGAGACATGACTATTTCATGAACTGCCACGAGGCTGCATCCCTGTCCACATGTTCACGAGTACATGTTTAAGAGTGAAACAGGATTTCTGCGTCATGTGGGCAAAGAAAACAAAGATTTTGCCATCAAACCTCAAAGGTTTGCATCTTTATCACCTTTTCTAACCTTAGAACGTGTTATTGTTTTTAGCTTCTGATTAGCCAACATTTCTAGATTTTTATGGACAAATTGTCACCTGTTGCTTTGGCGTGCTTGACATCGTTTGATGTGTTTACAAGTGAACTGAGATACGTTTCAAATTAGGATTTTCAGACTAAAAAATACCTGACGTCATTGGATATGACAGAGATACAACAATATCCTAATGCATTATATAATTTCATATAATTAGTAAACTAAAGACATAAATGAACATACAGTATCAGATAATTAATTATTTGTACAAACCATTAGTTAAACATTGTTTGTTAAGAGTAAAGTAAGCATTCAGTCAAATCTAATAACCTCTCAATTTACAATTGATTTGTGATATTCTAAAATCTTAGAAAGTGTTACCTTATATTGTGTTTATTTAAAGATTATCCATTAAATTATATATTTTGGTCTCATATTTAGGATTGTTTTAGAAAAATTATTTGCTTGTGTTTTTTACCTTCTCACCTTCTTACTAACTGACGGCATGTTTCTTAAAGCTCTCGCGTGTCTTACATAATCATTTGCTTAGTTATCTCATTATTTAGATTGCTTACTTACCTACACAGTGCATTCTTTTTTAAAGCTCCTCCATTATGCATTACTGTTACATTGTTTTATTTTATTTATCCAATTTTATTATCCATTATTTATTCACATCTGTTTAATTGCTCACTGCCTGACTTCATTTTTATTTCTGTGTGTACGCTCACTCCTGTGTGTGTGTGTGTGTGTGTGTGTGTGTGTGTGTGTGTGTGCATCTACAGCCGTCCTCCTGTTGGCTGATTTTAATACTGCTGATAGAAATTAAGTCTCATTCTACTGTTGCTCCTCATTGTGAGCTGTTCCGCCACGAAATGCAAATGTAAACATTACACCTACACAATACCCGTAATATTTCAGTGTGGTAATCCTCAATCAACAGGCCCCACTGGGGGGAAAACAGGCCTCTTGTGCGTGCTGGCAGCGGGCCAGTTCCTTCCTCTGTACCAAACACTGAGCTGAGTCGGTTGCTTAGTGAAAACAGACAAGCCAAATCGGCGCAGAGTGACCTATTTTGTTGCCGTGTGCCGCTGGGAGTGTGTTTTTCCCTAAACTAACCCCTGCCTGCTCGCTCGCTGAAGCTGCTGCTGCTCGCGCTTTCGTTTCCCTCTCACCTCTGAACATTCGGCGTGGTGGGGGGGGGGACTGAAAATTGCCTGCCTGGTGGATGAGCGGCCTCAGCACCACCACACCTACTGATGTGGTCCGAGCTCTTCCCCTCTTTGCTCTCCTCCCCTCTTCAGAGGCACCTAATTATGAAAACCCTGACTCATTTACATGGCTATGTTTGATCTAAATTACACTCCAAACCACACCAAATTAGGATCATCTGTGAATGTAAAACACTTTTTTTCCTCTTTCTCCCCCCCCCCCCACACACCCTCCTGCCCTGGTCTGTGTTCTTGCACTGAGCTCTGCAGGGCACATGTTCAAATGATGAAGGGGTGGGGGGATTTGCAGTTTTCCAACGTCCTCTGGAGACCTGAGCTCTGTCCCACCCCGCCGACTGAGAGGGACCGGAGTCACCCACAATTATCCCAGGATCTGATCTGCACCCCCACCCATCCCACACCCAAATTAGACTGAGCCTCCTCTGACTGATGCGACGTACAGGCAGCGCATTAATTACAATACGCCAATGGCTGGCCCGAGCTAATTGCAGACGCTTATTATGCATTCATGTTCTCATAATGTACATCATCTTTTCTCCACTCTTCTGTCTCATTCCAGCCTCGGCTGTTTGTTTTACTCTATTATCAACCCATATAGCGTTTTCTCAAATATCTCAGAGCAGCAACAGTGACGGTTTAGTGTTTTCTTTTTTAAAACCTTCAAAACTCAACAAACAGAAATAGATTTTTATTACAGTGCATTCAAGCTCTTGTTTTCCTACAAGTTCTTCTATTAAATTCAAACTTTAGTTCAGTTTGAAATGGACCAAGTAACATTAATAGTTTTCTAGTTAGCATTTAAAAGCAAAATTTTTATATTCAACTTTAATTTTTGGCATTTAACTTCAATTCACAAACCAGTTTTCCATTAAATTTAAAATTCTGGTTATTTATTTATGAATTTGCAAACATCATTTAATCCGACTCACTTCGAAATTGCTGCAAATTTTATACAGCAATTTACATTTTTTTGCAAATACAACTAACAGAACAATATCAACAGCGAGATGGAGTTCGTTTTTATTGTATAATAAAGCATGCACAGACTCTTGTTTAGGTTGAAATCCATCATTTGACAGTGTTGTAGCTGTTATTCCATTTATCATGTCAGGTTCAGGTTTTCAGTTAAAGCTAAGTAACATGACTCAGACTCCTTTGAGGATTAACAGGGTAAAAAACTAATGTATGACATCACTGATAATGACATCACAAGCAACTTAAACTGACTGTTGTTGTGATTTGGTGCTATATAAATGAAATTTAAATTAATTATGTATTTCAACATATTTGGGAGAGATTTTTTTTCATTAGAAAGTCTATTGAGTTCAAACTTGTTGCAGCATCTTCCCCTGTGTAATATTGTTATATCCAAGACCCTGCCCTAATACTTCACTGAAACATTTCCCTGTCCACACCACCTGTGCCAGGTTACAAAAGTTGAGTGGTGCAATGGTAAGTAAAATGGGCCTACAGACTCCTCTAGCGATTGATGAGCATTCATCTTCAGGGTGGCTGGTAAAATGTTGAGAGCCAGAGTATTCCCCTAACCGTGGGGCGCAAGAAGGAAAGGAAATGTGACAAAGCTTCTATCTTTCATAGTTTAAAAAAAGGACAAGAAACTGAATGAATTACAGTGAAGTGTAGTTCTACATTTACAGTAAGAAAGTGTAAAATGACACTGTAATAACAGTCACATTGAACACTACACTCCAGTTAAATGTGAAATCATTACTTTTATTGCTGTTCGATATTATTGCTAATGTGATATTCAATATCATGTGCTGTAATTAGTTGTCAAGTGATTTTTTAAAATGATTTTTCTTTTACTTAGAAATTAATTTTTATGATATTTATTACATATTTTTACCTCAGATATTTTTTATTCTGCCATTAAAATTTTTATTTTTTCATTTTTAGCAACCTTTGATAAAAGTATGCTTCAGAATAAATACAGTTGAACTTTTTCTTATTTTTTCTTATTTTATGATAAATTGATAGCATTTGTTATACTGAGTCATGAATACCAACAATATATTTTTACACTATGAGTTCCTTATTGGACTAAATTTTTAGAGTGCAATGCAAAATGTATGCAAATTTATTAATTTTAACCAATTCACGATCACGCATGCAGATTACTGATTATTCAATGCCTAAAATTTACATTTGCATTTTAAAGCATTCAGTTATGTTTCAGGTATTTTTTAACTTTGCATTTAAGCTTTGTAATTAAATAGGCTTTAACATTGCCGTCCCTGCTGTAGACAAGTCTGTTGAATTACTGTAATGCGCTAGCAAATCAAGCTGACAGTACATTACTGTAAAATAGAGACAAACATGTAAAATAGTAGCAGTTGTGCTTTAGTCTCTTCTATAGTTGTCATAAAAGTGAGTATTAAAGCTAAGTTAGCAAAACCAGCTGCATTAAGTGACAGAACATTTTACACCCTGCGTCCTTTTTTAAACCAGAACACACTCAAACGTTTTAACTTTAAAACTTTTCCTAATAATTCATGTTGGTGCAAGTTGCTTTGATGACGTTTTGGTACAGCTTTCCCCAAAAGACATGGCAAAGTTATATTTTAGGAAGTTTTTAAAATCCACTTACATAAGTTCCACTTTTCTCACTGTCTTACAAGTCGTTTTCTTTTATATTTGTTGTTACAGCGGAGATTCGATCCATTAATAAGTTAAGCTGAATATACATCATTTATCATTACTGCATTAATGCAGTTGATGAATATTGAATGAGTCCTTCCATGCTGAGATGCTGCAGACTTTAAAGTCTGAAAAGAACTATCCTGACATCTCAGACTGCAGGTAAAAGGCAAAGCAAATGTTCGGTATTTAGAGGCACTAATAGAAAACTGATGAGCGCCTCGCTGCTTCTTCTCATTAAGCAGGCAGGACTGAAGATCTGTCAGCGGTCTGTCGAAGTGACTGACAGGTGCCGAGGCCTGAAGAGGACACAAGTGCACGGCTGAAATATACCTGCCTGCGGCGTGGACGTGAAAACAAAGAAAAAAAAAGCTGCACACTGCACCTTCAAAGTTCAGGCAGTTGCCTCTCGCTGCCATTTGGAGCCACCAGAGTGCTAAATCTTCTGCTGCAGCTTTTGACAAAAATGGCTGATTACTGAACTAAGATCAAACATCTCCCCACAAATCTTTGAACAGGCAGCCAAACTACGGAGAGCACTGCTATTCTGAGAAGTTTGTTTTCATGCCTTCTGTTGTGGTTTGACTGGGCGGGCGAGCCGTGCCTCGTTCCCCCAAATCCGCAGAGCCTGGATCCAATAAGCCACAGTATCTGAATGCGGCGGTGTGGTTGGCAGAGGCAGGACGCTTCACTCTACCTACTGTACCCCATTCACTCTTGAGGCTGCAGCCCATAGGTGCTTTTTCTCTTTCAACTCTCTTCCCCTGAAGACTTAATTCGCAACAAATGTTTCTAGCCTTTGTTCCTTTCCTCTTGATCCCAGAAAGCAAAAACATTCCTTAAAGACAGTGAACCTAAAAACGTAAACCCTACAGGTAAACAGCAGCTTAGCCTCAAAGTTTCCCTCGAGTGGAGGACGGTGCTTTTGTTGACACAAGTCTTCTTGATTTCAACCGTCATATCAATTCCTTTCGTTTGCAGACCTGGAAACATGCAAAGCGAATTGCCCCAGATAAAGTTCAAACAGGTCTTGACAGGGTTGTCGAGGTTAAAAAATGAATGTAATACCGCTGGATTCTGGCTAAGCCGTGCGTCTGTTTGGTCCAAACCGGAGCCATAATTTGATCAAACACATCAGTTCTGCTCTTCTGTCTTTTGTCATCTCTCTCCTTTTTCAACCTCCAAGGAGGTTTGCTGTAGCTTTGAGTTTATTTGCCCATACACCGCTGGAAAAAAAAGAAGAAGAAGAAGAAAGGAGGAAAAAAGAGGGATACAAACAGAGTGCGGTTGAGGCAATGAAACCCCGAGGGGTTTATAAAAACATCTTAGCCTAAAAGAAGAAGAGGAAAAAAAAGAGGATTAGATTGCTGCTGTCATGGAAAATGCCTGTAACTGCAATTTGGGTGTTTTTCTTTGCGTACCTGAACTCAAACTTTCCATGGTCATTTCATGTGCTGCAATATGTTAAGAACTATGTAACCATGGGCGAGTTTTTAAGCCTGTAACTTTACTTTCGGTAACTTTAAATACACATGCATGACTGAAAACAGGGAAGCATGTTTTTGCAACACTTAAGTGGATTTTTTTTTGTGGTGTTTCTGATTCTGAAAATGTGGTATACTGAAAAGTGTCTGCAAGTCATCAAGTGCAAGCAATATTATATACACAAAATAATTCTGTTTTTATACTAAGGACGTGGTTATAGTCCAATAATTCTCTGAGATAGATAAGCAAAGACAAAGACATTTAAGAGATTACTTTTGTTTGCTCAACATCACAGCTTATTACATTTATGTGAGACATTAGTTTTCCTGTAGGGAGGTCCAAAATTTGAGATTTACATAAAAGTCTAAAGAAACACTTTATACATGTCAGAAAACGATGGCAGAGTGACAATATTAAACTGTTAATCATCATCTTCTGGGTTCGGGATGTTTTGGGAGGGTACATTTCCTTCCCTTTGACCCCTGCATTAGCATCTGTTGTTCTCTGTTACTGGTGAACTGGGCCGAACCAACTACATCTCTCCCCAGACTTCATCTTCCCATCCTGCCAACATCTGCTGCACCATCATTGGCACTGTGTGTCCTCTAATGAGCGTAAATAGGCAACTTAGTCCACAGCAAATCTAATGTGCATTACTGCAGCTCAATCAGGGCCACTGTAGTCAAAATAAGTCTGTTTTTTTCCAGCTGTACTAATTTACTCTTGACGATATGGATCTTTTCTGAGACATTCCTACATGACCACATGCATATGTGAAAAGGAGTGGAGAGGAGGGACGTGTGGTGTACTAGTGTGTGACTAGTACACCACACTGAATGTGTTCAGATTTAAGCACAATAGACGACAGTAAACACTGGCCTTACAAATGTTATGTGTGTATTTAAGAGCAGCACCAAAAAAGAGTAGCTGAGGCAATCATAATGTTTATGTTTTAGTATGAATCTGGCAACAAAAGTTGGAAATATGTGGATCCACTCTAAGTTTTCATCAAGGTCTCGACCTGCTTGTTTTTACGGAACAATGTGTATTCCCAGACTAGTTGGCAAGCGGTTGTTGGAGTTTGCTGCGTGTTGCTGGGTGAAATTGGAGCCAAAGACTGTGCTTTATCAATGACGTCCTTGCGATCTCTTTGTTCACTAGCAAATTGCCAGAGTCTCCCATAGTCGCCGATTTGTCTGTAATCACTTTACATTTACTCTCTGACTGGTAGAGAACCTTGAAAAGTGAGGCCTTCAAAGTAAAAGTTGTTCCTTACTGGCTGCAACTAACACATTCCAAAAGGTGCATTTTCCTTGTTTGTACCATACGTTTCACACTTTCAGAGTCGTTTGCAGACAAGTTGGTCTTGTCTATGCAAGCTACTGGTGGCCAATCATGAGGAGGCCACAGCTCTTTGTGACTAATTCTCCCTAGCAGCAGCCAACAAACACCAACCAATGTGGGAATACTGGTTTTTCCCTAGCGACCAGTTTTTGCCTCATGGTTGCTAACCGGTCTCTAGGCCAAATTTAGTAAGTTAGAAGCAAGATGTCACTTTAAAAGAAGGATTTTATTAATGCACAAGACTTCATATTCATTAACTAGCTGTAGAATACGTGTGTGCAGAACAAGAATCAATATGGTGCTAATATACATACTAGCAAACAGCTAGTAACTGGTGACTTTATGTGCTTTGATCTAAACAGACTCTTTCACAATTAAAGGTTCCCAAATATTCACCTCACAGGTTTGTTTAATAATAAAAGCATCTGCCATTAACATTATTAGGTGTTTGCATAGCAAAGCATAAGATCCATCTTTATGAACTCCACCTGGTTTGACCTGGCCCATTTCAGGTCTGTACTGATCAAACGGCAGCCTCTCGGTGCGGACGTCCTCGCTCCAAGCAAAGTCGTCATTCCAGCCGTGTAGAAGGTCTCAACAGAATTTCACTGCACATCCATACAAAGCAGCAAAAAAGAAAAAGGCAGTTTCAAACTTTTTTGTCTTTTTTTTCTGGTCACACTTTAAAAAAAAGACCATCAAAGTTGTAGCAAAACAAAGTATTTCTGTGTTCTTGCTTTCTGCTTCATGTGTCATTTCAATGACTAACTGTAAAGGAACCAAGATCAATCTGCTGCCAATTTTTTGCCAGAATGCATAAAAAACAACTTGCAAAAAAGGCAAATCTGTAATCCTTTGTTACTTCCCTGAGGAGCACAAAGTGAAATATTTTCTCACTTTTATTATTTTAGCAAATAAACAAAAGCTGAGACCAACCAAACCCCCTTAAGGTAAACTGAGAAAGAGCATGTTAAAAATCATAAATTTAGCAAAGAGGGGAAGGATGGAAGGGTTCCTTACTATAAGATTTCAAAACTCCAACGCTTCGCCTGCTGTGTTCGACCTCTTTGCATCTCAATTAGAGACATAGGCCATGTGTCAAAATGCCAGTCAGTGAAATGTTCTTCAGCTAATGCCTCCAATGAGACGCATGTTAGAGGCCCCGCTAGTCACCTTTTGATCTCCTCAGCTGCACTGAAGCTGGGATGGTTTGTCATAGCCAGGGGCGCTGAGAGCCACCGAGATGGGGACGTCCCATGAAAATGTGACTGTCAATGTGCCCTCCTCAATTTATTAGGCGGCCCTCAGAGCACCGAGGCGGGATTCTGACCCTGATAATACAAAGCCTAGAGGGGAAATGGCATCGAGAAGCAAGATCCACATCCTGTTGTGCTGCGGTCAAAATGAGATGCTAATTAATTACCATTGGCATCTTTAGCAATGCGTGTCAGCTCCTATTTGGTGTATCAATCTGTTACGGGATCAAACTGAGGCGTGTGAGGAACCAGCGACGGTTCCTGGATGCACATGCCTCGCCCCGAGGTCACAGCAAATGCTGACTGCCCCCCCCTTCCTCACACACACACACACACACACACACACACACACACACACACACACACACACACACACACTGCCATACCACCCACACCCCTGATAAGGACGAGTTTAACTACCCCACAGCGCGAAATAACCAGAATGAATCCGATCACATTATGGATCAATAACGATGAATCCAGCCACCGCTGAGATCTGTCACTTTGAACACACTGTGACCTGGAAAGGCCTTCTGCTGATCTAGAGACGCATAACCAGAAGTTTCTACGCATCTGTATGGGTCTTCTGAAAGAAATGCATTCCGGGTAAGGCTTAAATTAACAAATTAAAGGATTAAAGAATCACCATATTTTATGTAACTTCCAAGAATCCATTCATTTTAATGCACCATTTTACAGACGCATTTAATCTTGCTTTACTGTTACACCAAAAAACATGTTTCCTGCTAATTGAACTTGACTGGAGCTGAAAAAGGAAGCCAATCCACATGTACCAAAAAACTGCCGTTCCTCTAATGTCCACCTTAAAAATCCTCATAGATTCCCATGTTAAAATGTCCAACTTTGCAGCGTTAAAAAGGATATTTACTTTTTTGACCTTTATGGCTATTTCTATCATATCCTTTTTAAATGTTGTAAGTCTTCCACCTGGAAACTGGAGTTAGGGGCCGCTTTAGTTGACAGGTGTCCCATCATAGGCAGCTATAGCCAATCAGCTTCTCCTTGGAGGTGGTCCTCCTCCTGTTGTGCCATGGATCTGTGGAGGTGTTAACTACTCCACAGACACTCTTTTGAGTATGCTGACCTTCATGTTTTGGACCAAGAAGGCAGATGGTTTGAGAGAGGACTAAGGGAGGCATCTACGTCCACTGCAAATAACCACTGTTGAACAGAGGTGATGGTCTGCAGCACCAGCCATCAGTCACCAGCATCTAGCCCTGTATGAACGAGGCGTATTCAAAATGCCTTTTCCAAAAGGGTTTCTATTAAGTTGGCTGGTTTACACGTTCGCTTAGCAAAAAGGTTGCTGCTTCAGTTCCAGGCGGACATAGAGATCTTTTTAGGTTTGCATCACGAAGGCGATCCACCGTAAAGCTTAAGGCGCTGACAACTGTGACACCGTATTTTTGACACTGTTAAGTTAAAACAATGTTTAGTTTTCCTGTATGTGCCTACCCATATGGAAAAGATATATATATATATAAATCTTATAAAGTTTGTATCTTCTGTTCCTCGGGACATATTCTATTTTCTACTCTTCTGCATTTATGTTACTGTAGCTTAAAACTCAGATCAAACAGATTTACAATTTAAATGACAAAGGGATAAAAATGAATAAATACGGGTTAACCATTTTAACATTGCTGGCACCAAAACTATTAGCAGTTTAACTCTTTTAATGTTTTAGATATACATCTGAGGCCTGTCATTGGGTATAAGCTCTCTCTGTGTTCTTACAGATTTAAACCCTTAACGAAGAACTAAAAACTCAGAGTGGCGAACAGCAGTTTGGCCAAAGCAGTGTGCAACCAAAGTACAGTATAACATATACATATATTTATATATAACAGACCAATCGCATGTGCATTTAAAATGCTGTCTGGATCCTGAGGAATTTATGGTTTCAAATGGCTCTTAAACAGGTGTGCTATATTTGCTTTTACATATTCTTAACCTCATTCATTAAATTGTGCAGTTTTGACCGTCTCAGTGTTGTGGTTTATTAATTTTACACGGGTCAATTAATAATTCTTTAATATGTTAAATAAAAAGCTCAAACTTTTACAAGAATTCTATTTAATCTTACTTAATTTTGGACATTTGCTTAGCACGAATGATGACGGTAATCATTTTGAAAACAGATTTTCACTTTCCTATGCTCTTTTCCTTGGAAAATCGAGATATCAGCAGCATCACTTCCTTGAAATTACTGGCATTGCGTGGTTATAAGAGGCTTTGTATAATAATAATCTCTTTTTTTCTCTTTATCTAAGCATCTACATGGTATTTCTGTTTACTTAAACCCTGCAACCTTTCTTTTTAAGAGATCACAATGCCAAGATAAGTGTTTATTCTTGGCTGTGGTGTCATTTTCTTGAAGATAATTAGCCAGTCTGCTAATTTATGGCAAAATATATATGTAAATGTGTCCTTGTGACACTGAAAGAGACAAAGAAATGTCACGTCATTGAAGGAAAATAGGTCTGTGAGCCCTTCATAAACAAATCAGGTTAACACTCCTGAGGATAGGATTTCTCCCGCTGTATAAAAGGCGCTCCTGCAAATAGAAGAAAATGTGCAAAATAAAAGAAATGAATCCAACAGGTTGAGCAGGTTCCATCAAGAGGCCAACGGCAGCAGCAACAGTCATTAACTGGAGATAATAAGCACAAGGTCAGGAGATTTCTGAATTATCTCCCCTTCTCCCCACTGTTCTGTCAGACTCCTATGAAGTTGTGTTTGAGAGCGGGCTCACGTTAATCAGCGGTTTAATTGCCACTTGCCTCCGAGTGTGTGGGGAATAAGGCCAATTTCCCCGAGTCTCTCCTTCAGGAGGATGCAGACAGGTTCTTGGAAAGAGAGAGGTCTGTCAATGAGGATTACTGTCAAAGTCAGGAGTCTTTTTTTATGCTTTTAGACACAGCTGCACTCTCACTGTATCTCAGACGTATCTATGTAAGCAAGCTTACGTTAAATACATGCCATCTGTGTTAACTGCGGTAACAGTACATATACTTTTATTTATGTTGTAGCAATACAACGATGGCAGGAGTACTAGAAGTGGCAACGTAGGAAAAACAGCTCTAGCCGCATTAGTCATCCAGCATTATTACCAAGTATTAGTAGCGATGGTTTTTGTAACTATATTGACAAAACTCTCTGTACTCCATAATGACTGTTTATGGCTGGAAGGTTTCTCCTGTTTTTAGCTAGTTTTAATGTATTTGAAGACTATGAACAAATAAAAAAATCAGAGATTGAAAAACCCAGATGTTTCTGCGCTCCAAGTTAACTCAACCACTCCAGCTGTCATCCATTAAGTATAGGCTGTCAGTCCAATGCTCACCTCAGCTGTCTCAATGTCTTCAGACAGACAGCGTCCCACATTTTGACTGACCCTGCACATCTCTAAAGTCTGCCTTTTACCTATTGCATGTGAAGGTAAGACTTTCAGTTATAGTGAAGTGAAGATTAGCCTGTCTAATGCTCTGCCCATCAATGGAAGTGACCAAAAAGTCACAAGCTTTGCAGACTTCGCTGAATATCACAGAAAATAAAACAAAGATTTTTCAGTTTGGTACAGGAGGAAATATGGTGCAAAGTTGCACAGTGTGTGTTGTAATTTGCTAAAAATCGCTAAAATTGTCAAATATGGCTTTAAAAAAGGCAATTTAAATCTACTGAAGCACAGCTACTGAAACCCATTTTGAGCTCAGTTTGAGGTGAAGACGCATTAGTGGGGTCATTGTGGACATACAGATAGATGTCTTGCTTGTTGGTCCTGAGCTACAAACTGGTTTTTAGGGAACATCTTGTTTACTTCAGGAAGAAGAAGCCAAAAAACACGTTCTGCATGAATTTGAATTTGAGCGCTAAACAGGGGTAAACATACCATCGTCCCAAAACTTTTTTTTTTATCAATGTGCGGCTGGAATCAAACCGAAAGCTTCACATTTGGTTTGATGCCTTTGTAATTTCAGCAAAATCGGTATGTTTGGCTAGCAGTACTTATGTATATATACTGCACACACACACACACTATCATTATGCTGCTAATGTCTCCACTGTGGTAAATATTCCTGTAAATATTTAATTCCAGGTCCTGGTGAAGTCTCTTCATATTTATCTGAATTAAACAGTGTTTAGGGCTCTTGTCTGTGCAGAACAATGCTATTGGCTTAGCGACTCGTCTTAATATTATTACATTATCCAGCAAGTGCAAACTGTGCATCCCTTTAATAACTCCATGTCAATGTGATTAATGGACATTGCTTAATAAATTTCCTGTAATTAAGTGTCCACCTGCAGCTTGCCTGGAATCAATTACCTTTTTGTTTATGCAATTTCCTCGAGGTATTTAGTTATGTGCTTCCATTATGGAGTTGTAAGATAATATCTGCTTATTCTACTAATTCTCGTGTTGCCTTATGTGACATAGCGGGCTAAAGGCCTGAAGCAAAGAGCAGTGCAAGGCAGATGGATGACAATGAAAACAGCTCTTGTGCGCTCGATGCTTCACGGCCTTGACGAGTGA
The DNA here is from genome assembly GCF_018398535.1 of Haplochromis burtoni. NCBI lineage: Eukaryota > Metazoa > Chordata > Actinopteri > Cichliformes > Cichlidae > Haplochromis > Haplochromis burtoni. The sequence continues at coordinate 1,770,011 of NW_024582400.1, forward strand.
TGTTTGCTGTTTGGTAAACATTCATAATAGCAGTGCGTGTTATTTTTACAGTATATGCTTTCATACCGCTCATAGACACCAGCATATTAATACAACGAGAGCAGTTATCAACAATGAGCGCCCATTAAGAGAACAAAGACTACAGTGTACCATCACAAAGATAAGAGATGACACGGATTGCAGATAAATTACTCTATGACCTCGAGGTTCAGCATCTCAGTGTAAATGCCAGCTAGAAAACTATGCATCAGTTTCCTGCTGAGACTCTGTTTAACTGTGTAAATTAAAACCTCTTCCTTAAGGTATTTTAAAGGGGCAGTACACCAGTTTTACACATTAGTGTGAGTTTAGTTTAGTTTTTCTGCTATCTTTTATCATTTACGAGGCATGGTCCAGTGTTTGTTGAGCTTAACTCAAGCTAATTAAGCATCTACGCTACCGCTCTATGGAAGTGGTGTGACTCACCAAATGATGGGCGCCAAACAAAACATTCAGGTTTTTGCACACCTATAGATTGATGACACATCAGTGAGCTTTTGCTGTAGTTTGTTAATGAGATATCCAGCCATCTATTCCTCAGTTTCCTTTTACCCAAACTTAGGAATTCAGGTGGAGCGTATCCCATCTCTCATAGACTCTGCAGACCAAGATATTAGGCTACCTATACATTACATCTACAGGAGCTGCTCGGCCTTGGAAACCCATCTGTGAAGCTCCCAGCACACAGATTTTCTGCTGCTCCAGATAAATCAGCAGATGTTTGAATGACCTTCGCTGGTTCCTTTAGACCAGGGGTCCCCAATCCCAGTCCACGAGGGCCGGTGTCCTTGCAGGTTTTAAATCTCACTCGGGGTCAACACACCTGAATCACATGATTAGTTCATTACCAGGCCTCTGGAGAACTCCAAGACATGTTGAGAAGGTAATTTATCCATTTAAATCAGCTGTGATGGATCAAAGACACATCTAAAACCTGCAGGGACACCGGCCCTCGTGGACTGGGATTGGGGACCCCTGCTTTAGACTCAGAGGAGCAGAGGCTCTATATTAAACCCTTCCTGTTTGATTAAACTCCTCACCCTAGTATTCAGTGGAAGCTCACTCTGCTAGTCATAACTGGAACCTTTTTTTAAGGTATCTCGTCACAGCTCACAGCCATAGGGTGAGGGTAGGAACACAGAGCGACAAGTGAATCATCAGCTTTGCCTTTAGGCTTAGCTCTCTGTTTACTATGCAGGCCCGTCAATCGCCTGCTCCATGCTTACAGGCGCCACACGCCCACAACATTTACCATCATTTCTATTGATAATGTTTGCAATACACCATTTTCACCTGTCCTTGGAAGAAAAACATGGATTTCTTGTTGCTATCATGTTTATGCTATTCGAATAAAGGTACAACATTTACTTTAAAGATGCTAAGACAATGCAAAAATCAGTACCCACACTGCTACCTTTGTTCACCTCTCTGACAGTATCCCCGACTCGAACTCTTGTGGCAGCATCAAACAGTCGTGCGGTCATGAAATCAGATGACTCATTAGTGCAACAAGGGTGACCTTTTCATAAGGGCGGTGACATGTGAGGAAGGTCACTGTGGTTAAATGGCACACCCCTAAGTGACTGTCAATCAAGTGACTGCCACCGTGTCGCCTCCCTGTCATCGTGCAGCAAATATTATGCAAGGACGCTCGGGTAAATTAACCTTCCCCAGCTTGTGCAAGCCTCTGCCTGAACAGCTTCCAGATTTTTCCGAGAAAAAAGAAACTTAAACAAAAAAGATGTATGAATTTTAATGGCTGGTAGTGAATTTACACTTGACAAACTGGTTGTTTAGAAGAAGATTTATTTTCAAACCACCTGTAAAGACAGCAGTTTGGGGCGAAATGATTCAGACAGCCAACAGCTCAATTTTCTGCCACTTTGTGAGGTATCCAGGTCTGGCATTAATTCAGCCCTGCTTCAGGGTTCATCAAAAGTAAGTGAAGGTGTAAGATTAGAAATTGTGTTTTGTGCTTTTTTTTTTCTTCTCTTGTCTCTTCTACCGTAGTTTTTAGCATGCCCTGACAAGAAGTGACTGCAGGCACTTGAGGTGAGACTGTGCAGGAAATCAGTTTAGAAATTACTGTTGGTGGGAAGCGTGGCACACATGAATGAGAAATACATGTCAGTGTGCATTTCATCCGCCAATCACTTGAGTAGGGCTCTCCAGGAACACAAGTGAGAAGTGGGCAAATAATTGGACTCCCTGTGTCCTGTTAAAATATGTGTATCTGTAAAAGGAGCCAGGGAAGGTGTACTTCACCCGGCAGAGCACCCAAGATTTGATAAATATAAGAAGGGAGGCACTTGAGGCTTTCAGCTAAAGCAGAAAACAAGGTCCTGCAATAATGGATGAAACCATCAGCGAGCAAAGCATTTACTGCACGACAGCGTGCATCTCCATCAGTTCTGTGTGTTTGTGGGACCAAGTGAAGTTCTTGCTGAACTCTGACGAAATCTGATAAAGCATCCGTGCATATGGTACAAAAATTATACAAGAAAAGAAAATATGAGACATTTTAAAGATTGAAAGATTATATCATCTTGCTAACTGAAAAACCAAAGAAACCCAAGCGAGAGCTTAAACATGAAATACCATATGTGTAACATTTCATCGTTTTGTTTTTTCCATCCCCCCCAAAAGAAATATATATCTCAAAAGATTAAACTAGTTTTCAATGAGACTGTTTGTTATCCAAGCACTCAATACATTAGATTACATTAACTAAAGTGTTGCACACATCACAGGCCAGGAAATATAAGAAACATGTGCAAAAAAGTTCAGCAAGGACATAACATAAAGGATAAGATTTAAAAAAGGTTGTAAACTTAACACTAAATATTAACACAGCTAATATATTAAGTATTTTGATTGTGAGCAGGGCTATTCCAAAGCTTTATCCACTCGTGCTCACAGCAGAACAATCGGAAGCAGTAATAAACATTACATACAGTGTGTTTTAGAGGACACAAGTTATGAACTTGCTGTGATATGCTTTACATCTCCCGTGTCTTTGGTTCGACTCAAGGCGTTTCAGCCTGCAGGACCCTGAGTCATTCACTTTGAATCTGGTGACACTGAATGTTGGAGAACTGTATTAGAGATCCGTTGCTTTGCTTTGTTCACGCCGCTTCGAATGAAACTTAAGAGAAATTCAACTTCTGACATTTTGGCACAGACGCTGGCCAATTAAATCACTTTGTACAAACATTCAGAGAGAGTGAGGTGGCTGCCCACATAGCTGGCAATGAAAATTTGGGAGATGTCAATCATTTATAATCAAAATGGTCTACTGAGGTTTTGCAGACCACTAACTATGTAACATTAACCTGAGTCAGGTTTTGCATGTGTGACAGTGATGATGATAATATAGGATCACAAAAAAAAAAAAAAAAGATCCACAGTTACAGCCCTGGAGACTGGTCTAAGACCATCTGGCAACTGCAGGACAAAGTCCCAGTCGTGTGTGTCTACTGACCTGCTTTAGCAATTCCCTGGCAATCACCTGCTACTAGGGGGAAAAAAGTCTCAATCTGGGTAATACGTCGTCATAACAGCTTCAGTCACTGTGGAAGTGACAGACTTGTCTATAAATAGTCTCCAACAACTCTCTCAGCTGTAGTGAAACTGTAAAAAGCGTGACACAAACCAGAAAAGGAGCCTACCTTTAAACCATAAATTGTGACTTTTGACATGTTTTTTTTATTTTCATAAAAAAAACTGCAGGCAACCAAAACAATCAGTAGGAGGTTTTACAACCGATTTCACCTAGCAAGAGCTAGCAACCTCCAGGAGCCGCTGCCAACCAATGGGGGAGTACATGTTTCCACAGAAACCAGTCATTTCTATGGATACACCACCAAAAACTGAAGCAACAGGTCAATCCTTCCTTGACCTGTGCATGAGCCAAAAATTGTAGTTCCTCTAGTGTCCACCTGAGACTCCAAAGAGGTTCCCATAGACTTCCAGGTCAAAATGTCCAACTTTACAGCAGAAATAAACAGATTTCTGCATAAACGTTTATGCAGTAAAACTTTTGGTCTCTATGGAAAAATTCAGCCTCAGTAAAATTGTGCTTGTGTGCAATTTTTTTTTATTTTTAGCACATCTATTTCAACTTTCTTAAGGCCTAAAGTTATGCATGAATAGCAGTGTGGCCACTTAGAGGGAAATTTGGCAAACACGCTGGTCTGTACAACAGGCACACATTATTCTTCCTAAATGACGATATAAACACAGACAATGATGAACTGGGCCAAGGATTATGTTTGTTTAAGACAGCGCTATACAATAAAGAGCAAATATGCTTACTCCTTTCTGTGGTTGGAAACACTGGCTTGTACCGAGAAGTTGTACTTGGAAGATGGGCAAAGAGCGAAAGCTGAGACGAAGCAGAATGAGATGTATTTAAAAAAGGAACGGGCTTTTGATTCATGTAAAGATCTGCTATCAGTTTATCCTTTAAGTCAGCTTGCCATGTCCAAGAACTTTTCTGTACAGGCTGCAAACCATATCTGATATTTCTATAACTGCTAAAATAGATGTTGCATATTTGAGACAACCCTCTCGCCCAAATAAGTTTTTTTTAATTTCATTTTAAAGGGAACAACAGCCTACATATGTCACTTTCTCTCTACAGTATGTTCAGTAATTACATTTTTCACATTTCACAGTGAAGTTGAAGAAAACCAGACACCCTTCAAGCTGATATGCAGCTTTTAATTGGTTCAAATATCAGTGCCAGAAATAAAGTCAGTCAGCAGCACGCATTACATAACTGTAATTTAGTTTGTTCTGGGTCAACGGGCCTCAGCTTTCTGACGGTGCTACGTTAAAAAAATGTGACAATTCTCGTTAAACTGTGTGAACGATGCAGATCAGAGGGCAGAACTCAGCCTGGAGGTTGCAGATGTTTTTTATTCGGGACTGAACTGATAAAACTTTCTAATATTTTTTTGTGCCAATGATAATTTTTAACAGAAGTTTAGCCAATTTTAAAATCCAAATGAATATGTCTATAACCTTCTGATTTGTTTTGATGAGAACATTTTTGCTTAAAAAGCAGATTAAAGCCCTTTCCTTTAAAATATATATGGTTATACATAGGATAAAAATACCATACATTGCAAATCTAAATACATTACATATTAAAAAGAAAAAGGGACCATACTTACAGCACCCTTTTTACTTATGAGCTAGACCACACACATCTTTGTTTACATAGATATAGTGTAAATGATGTATACTATCTTTGAGAATATAAAATAAATAATTAAGTTTTTACACCCTGGATAAACATCCAGGGTATATTTATCTTTTGTAATGCAACCCTTGTGAACCCCCCTATAGTAAATATAAATAAATGGCAGGTTAGAAAGAATATAGGATATTGGAGTAAAGTGGGAGAAAAAAGGTAGGGGCATTACAGGCTTGTTGTCACAGATTAGTAGGCAGAGGACTCACTCGCAGGACTCTGAAGTTTAGAGAGAAGGTGAGGGTTTATTTGCAATGTGACACCAAGTGAGAATATATACATCTATACAGTGGAATAGATAACACGGGGCTCCAGGGAGTAGGGCGGGGTCCGAAGGGAAGGTCCAAGACGGGGGTACACACACGCTCTTCTTCCACTTGATCCGTAACTCAAAAATGTCCACACTAAGAAGCTCACGCTCACTCACACACATCCACAGAAATCCAGACGGCAGGGAAGACGGGCAGGGAGTCTAGAAGGCCTGTACACAGAGGAAAAAACAAAGTCAGGAGGAAACTCTAGGGGATCAAAGGAACACTTTCATAGGCAACGCTACACTGACACTTGGTAATGTGACGATCCAGCGAGGAAGCAGCCTCTCTTGCCATCTTAAGTAGTCTGCCAGGATCAGTGTGAATGAGCCACAGGTGTGTGTTCAGGGTGGGTTCAGAGGCGGGGAACCAAGGGCCAGTTCCGCCCTGGTGGGAGAGGTTAAGACAAAAAATACACACACCACGACCTCTCCAGATCTTGAGAACCATGACACTTGTTTCCTCAATTCTTAATGGGTTTACACTGGCTGCAGACCCCTTATACCTAGATCTCATATAAAAAATATATATGAAAGCATTAAAAGTTAAAGACAAAATGACATAAGTAAAGTGGGAGAGCCCGCGCCATGCAACACCATGCTGAGATATGCTATGATTTCAGGTAATTTTTTGTTGGAATAAAGTATTCCAGGACCTTTAAACAAAAGGACAAAAAATTCTTGTTTCTTGGAAGCAAAATATAAATAAATTAGGAGGGACTTTGCAGAGTACTTTATAAATACATGACAGTATAAAAAGAATCTGGGACAACCAAGGAGCCCACAGGTTCCGCCAACAACTTCTTGGAACTCATGGGGTGGATCACACTCATAGTCAAAAATAGGTTTATATTTAAAAAACAAAAAAAACAAAACTACCCTTTGGTAAGCATTATCCTGCTCATATAGGGGATTTGCATAGGTGACAAAATAAAAAGAATGTAGGACATGGGAGTAAAGTTGGATTGACATGGGGGCCAAGATGTTCTGCGCCCTTTTGCTCAGTAACTATGGGGCAGACTGTGGCAATCTTCAAAGCTGACCTTTATTTTTATCTCAACTACTTGCATGTGTGAGAGTGGCAGCAATTTGCACTCTTGCAGTGCTGAGAAGAATTCTAGCTACCACATATGATCAGGCATGTAGCGTCCTTCTTTTGCCTCCTGTAAAGTTGTATAAGGTTCAGGTGAACAATGTACAAAAAACAACTACTACGTGTTATTTCAATGCCACAGTCCTCCTCAGCTCTAATTAGTGAAAGCGAAGCAGTGTCTCATTAAGCCGAGCAGCACTGTGGCGATGATGTCATGTGCAAACAGATCCTGGAGCTGCTCCTCAGACAGTGAATAATGGAACAAGTGCTGGATGTGGGAGCGTTTTCTGATTCACAGCTGGAAGCCTGACATTCAAATAAAACTCATTTGGATGGAACATCGCGAATACTGAGTCCCTCGAGTCCACAGAGCTAGTCACTGATTCAGTGTCATTGCAGCAACTCATCAGTCTGAGACATGAAGCTCTGGTTTCCAGTTTATGGGCATTGTTGGTTTTATTGTGATCTGAACAATTGAGTGGAAAATCTGTCTTATCCTTTAAATTTTTAACAGTTGGCCTATTTCTTTAAGGCATTCTGACCCCTACCCTAACTCGTTTCACACTCAGTAGAGCATTTATACAGTTTACAGTGATAAAATTAGTAGATTTTCCCATCAAACTTTCTGAAACAATGACAACCTGGTTTATGGAAAGCAACAGTAAATACTTTCAACTGTTACTGGCAGATGTGGTCAAATTTTAAAGCTGTTAAACTAAAACTAGTAATCTGTAAACAGCAGCATCATCGCTCATGTTTCAATGGTTTAAAGTCAGGATTACAGCATAGTATGTTCAAGAAGCTGTGCATTAGTCCACATTATTGATTCCATAATACTGATGCTCAGAAGTTTTTATAGAAAATGTGTTTTTCAGCCCTAAAATTTTTATATGTGTTCCTATACTTTTATTTAATGGAGGGGTACTTGTATAGTACTTTTCTACTCTCATACATCTATTTAACCACACATTCATATAAACACCTTTTTCTATACAGTTACTACGGTAGTGAAAAAGTGCATGAGAACCTTCAAGATTAAGCTTCACAACAACTGTCATCAACCACTCACCACTGCTTGGATTTTTCCTTAGCGAATGCTGGTTGCCAAGTGGTAGCCAATTGGTCTCTAAGCCTGTGTGTCTGGGGGACTTAGTCAGCCAGACATGCTAACATTAGTGGCTTAGAAATCCTAGTGTTTTAATCAGCACTTAAATTATTTATTTTAAATATGGAGTTTTGTAAATTGACATTTTCTATGATTAACGTTTTTTTGTTTTTTTTTACAATAAATAGTGACTTAACCCTTTAAGACCCACCATAGCACCAAGTCCGCCAGATCTTATATTATATTTTTACATGCTGTAGGGCCATTTTTGTGAGAATTTCAAGTTGCTATACATCAATACAACCATTATAACCCAAAATCTTAATAATATGTATGCATTAAGTGCATAGTAACTACATAAATTGCAAAAAAGTGCAATAAACTACAAATTTTTTTTTACAAAACCGTTTTTGTTTTTTTAACATATATTTCTAGTTAGAGAAATTTAAGAGGCTTATTCCTCAAAACTGTAAATGCAAAAAAGTTCCACAAAATATTTTCCCACCATAGGATATTTAGTTTAAGTGTCTTCATAGTTTTATTTTTGAAATACACCAATTTTTATATACTGCAGGAAAAACAAAAACAAATATTATAATGCAAATTTGCAAAAAAACGGCATATGCATCAAAATAAACTATTTCCAGCAGTGCAATTTGACTTCTAAGCATCCCAGAAACGACACAGAAAGTCATAAAGTCAAAGATAACTTTTAAAAACACCAGTATAGGCTTATGAGACCCTGAAGTTAAAATAACTACATTTCCGAGAAATGACGTCACTTCCGGTTTCGGGCAGGTATTGGCAGACATGCGATAGTTCCTCTATTCCAACGTAGGAAGTGTTATGAACAGCTGATCGGATCGGTAAAGCGTGTTTCTGGAATATTATGTTTTTGTTCCTGCAAGCGCTTTTTATGCAGTTTTTGCAAAGCTATATGTGGAAGGAAACCGTGACCGAGGACAAGCTGATGGCATAAGATGTAAGTACAACTCCTCTGGTTTCATATGCAAAAAAAAATATTGTGCTAGCTTACGTGGTTCCAGTTCTACCTGGATTTAAAAATAGTAATGCAAAACGGAGCGTGCTGCTCTGACCGGCTTTAAAGTACGGTGGCCCTGAGAGGCCAAACGGACTGCAACTTCAGAAAACACTTGCAAAAAGTAAAATGCTGCAAAAAGAAAAAATGCTGCAAAAACACTTGCAAAAAGAAAAATGCTGCAAAAAGAAAAATGCTGCAAAAACACTTGCAAAAAGAAAAATGCTGCAAAAAGAAAAAATGCTGCAAAAAGAAAAACACTTGCAAAAAGAAAAATGCTGCAAAAAGAAAAATGCTGCAAAAAGAAAAACGCTGCAAAAAGAAAAATGCTGCAAAAACACACAAGCACAACGGAAATAGGAAAAAAGACAACGGAAATGTTTCTGGGGAGACAATAACCGAACGGACCAGTTGCACGAACCAAAACATGTATGTATGGCTGTATCCCAATTCAGGGACTGTTTCCCAATTCAGGGTCTGCAGCCTTAAAGTACGCAGCCTTAACGGTCCTCAAGGGCCGCACTCAAAGACTGCTGAGGCCGGAAGTGCGAGGCTTGTAGGCTTGTGAAATGGGACGGTCTAGCCTCCGTCGCGCTGCCCAGGTTGCCTAGCAACCATGATACTAACAGCTGGAAACGTTTCATACAGCTTTGTTTGACAGAAATGAAGGAGAACATATTTTGTACATTTGTTTCTACATGAGCTTTGTGTGATTTGATAAGTATCTGAGGCTGAGACCACGGGACTGTAAAACATGATTGTTGGGCTTCATTTTTGTACTGAACAGTCATTTAAGATTAGCTAGTAAATAACAATTAGCTAATCTTGTTCATGAGACTAAAGTCATCTCACTTTGGTAATGTAAATATAATATGGCCAATATTATATTAATCATTATTAGTTATTACAGCAGTGAACATGAACTCTGTGCCAAACACTGAGCTTCAGTAAAGATTCAAGTTGCATTTATTTATATTTCCTATCACCTTAAATCTTCACTTAAACACAAGTATCTGTGACAGTGTATATATAGATGTATTATATATAAGAGACAAATATTGTTCTTTTAATATGTTGGCATTACTAAATTTGGCTCAATGCTTACATATATGTGTAAAAAGAAAATGTACGAGCTGTGAAAACTGTTTCTGATAAAATGAAGAGTAGACTGATATATGAAATATTCCTTTATTGGGTGAGAAAATCAGACCATGTCATAACTGCTTTAAGTCATACAGAATAGATATCAGAGCCTTAAACAGGCTGACTTCTGTTAAATGGGTCAAACTGGGCAGAAAGTTACAAACACATAACATCCTTATAGAATATGATGTAACACTATAGATCAACTTACCTCAGAATATATAAAGCATATAAACAATTACAGCAATATGATGCAACAAACACAGCAGTGCTACTAATCCAAAATACTCAAAGCTTCATAGAACTGAAACGAACATTTATTTTTAGCTCCATTCTGCTGCTGATACATACTTTAGGTTTCTGAATATTAACTTGTTGCTGCCTTTCATAGTGTGTAACTTGAAGGCCCTGAGTACTTTCTCCCACACTGAAAACACTGGAATGATCAAATTATTTGAACATTACCTAATAAGACTGATTCAGGACAGACAGTTATGTTAAACTTTCCTAGCAGTCCTTCACAAACAGGGAACAGTCTGTCTATTCTCTCCATCTGTCAGCTGCTGCTGGCTCTTCCTCCTCCTCTTCCTCACACACTGTTGAGTTCGGTGGATCATCAGGGGTGCAAAGCCTCACAGATGATGTGCAGCAGTGGTCCCTCAGTCTGTCCTCACTCTGGACACTTGCAGTTGTCACACATGGAAATCAAATGTGTGATAAGCTGCAGGATTCAAACACAAGTGTAACTTATAAACACATGTTCATACTTTTATTCCACAATCAGAGAGAAAGAAACAGAGAGAGAGTGCAGGACAGACAGACAGGTGACAGTCTCAGCTGTATACACTGCTACAAACAGGAGGATTTAGTGTTTGTGTTATTACGAGTGCTAAACAAGAAGAGTTCCCAGATGGTGCAGTGGACACATGTGTGAGTGCTGTGATTAAAGCATCTTTCTTTCAGCTTAACGAGTGAACCGTCAGCTCGTTCAAACACACATTAAAGTCCGTTTGGCTCGACACCACCGAACAGAGGCAGCAATATAACATAGCGAACATTAACAGTGCAGTGAATCCTGCTTGTGCCGTGATATTCAGGACTGCAAACTGAGCAGCATCACTGACTTTCAGCCTGTTGTGTTTGTGGATATATGACTGACTTTAATTATCCACAAAATCATCACATTCTCTGTAAGATTAAGGTCGACTATCTAACGGCTAACATTTGCACATAAATAAGTGACATAATATTCAGAACTTACTTTTGAAAGTTTACTCTTTGGCCGCTCCACTTCTTTGAAGTGTCTCCCAGTCCCAGTGCACTTGTTAGCATGTTTTGGTTCGTGCAACTGGTCCGTCCGGTTATTGTCTCCCCAGAAACATTTCCGTTGTCTTTTTTCCTATTTCCGTTGTCTTTTTTCCTATTTCCGTTGTGCTTTGTGTGCTTTTGCAGCGTTTTTCTTTTTGCAGCATTTTTCTTTTTGCAGCATTTTTCTTTTTGCAGCATTTTTCTTTTTGCAGCATTTTTCTTTTTGCAAGTGCTTTCTGAAGTTGCAGTCCGTTTGGCCTCTCAGGGCCACCGTATTAAAGGGTTAAAAAACAAGTTACATGACAAAAAATAGTTTGAATTATGAGTGCTTGAGCTAACTTGGTGCAGAAAATTGTAGCTTATGCAAAGTTCACTTGCAATTGGTGTAAAATCCCTGCAAGTGTTTCTCCAGGAAATGACAAGAAGAGAAGACAGTGGCATTTAGTACAATATAGTATACAGTATCCAAAATAGTATTATCATCTTTTTACTGTCTAAGCATTCAAACTGATGGGAGCTTAATTTCAGCAAGTTTGCAGTTTTTCCTGTTGCAAGCTGTGTCCTCCTGTACTTCAAAAGTCCTCGCTGGAATGAGTTATAATCAAGACAAAACAACAAGCTTAATGCCGGCTGTATTTTTGAGGGATTCTGTACACAAGGCACAAAGGTGCCAGCAACCAAGCACAGACTGGTTCAATTAAAAAAACGACTGTTTATCATTTATTTATCCATCACAAAACAATTGGACGTTATGATTGCAATTTGCTTGATTAATGAGTTGATTAAGACTGTTAAATGTTTACAAAGGGGTTGAAACGCGCTCTGCAAATATTTTCAGAAAACAGGACGTCGCGTCCCATCACAGCCGTCTGTAAACTTTAATTAAGCACAAAACCATTCAGAATCCCCCTCCCGTCCCCCCTCCTGGGATTCATTATTCCCACCTAAATCTGCATTTTTAATTATTTAATTTGAGATAACATTTGCAAGTTCCACCGGCAATTATTTATTTCTTAAAACTCACAAAGAGCTGTGCAGGGAAAAAAACAAAACAAATGAAAGTGCACTCTGTGAAAGGTGCAGCGGCTGAGGTGAGCCTGTAAATGAAGGCAATTTGCACAATATATT
>NW_024582400.1:1787432-1798881 GCF_018398535.1 Haplochromis burtoni
CTCAGGAGTGGATGAAGGTGCTGTGCGGACAGGCAGACGCGCCGTACGGGTCACGTATGAAAGGAAGTAATCCTGAGCATTGTTTAAACTTTGCAAACAGCCAGGTGGGGAGGACCAGATCAGGGTTATCCACATGAGCTGTCAGTCAAAGAGAGAGGAGCTGGGAAGGCTTACTGAGTCTCATCAGAGGACAAGATTAGAAGACACAAATAAAATTTAGAGTGTTTATCTCTTTGGATTTTAATTGGCTAAAGACGGGGTTCACATTGAATGTCACCTCTTTAATGACTTTCATTAATTCAATGAAGTTTAGCTGATTTTTAGCTGTATCAGTGGATCCCGTATGGATCCGGTCATTTACCGGATAGCTTCAGGTCCTAAAAGTTACAAGATGTAGCAGTGGTTGATTTGTTGAAACACATCCTGCAACAGGTTTGACCCTGGGCTTTCACCTGGGAGTAGGTTTGTGGTGGATTAATAACTACCATGAGATTGTTTAATGCTGTGTAATGTACTTTGCTCAGAAATGAAAATTTAGACTTAGTGTGACTTCGATCAAGTGACTTTGATTGATAATTACAAAATGTTGAAAAAAAATTGAAACTTGAACTGTGATGCACTCCACGTCTTACCCACCAACCCCCAAAATGAACATGGACACGCGTCACTACAATAGAGAGTGGAAAGATGACAAACTGCATTCACGTGATTATGACATCCATCAGTGGATCAGGGGCTGTGACTATTTCACAAACTGAAAACGTGAGAGAAAATGAGAACAACAGCAAAAAAAAAGGAAGACAAAAAGGAAGGAAACAAACGGGGGAATTGCAGGGAAAGGTTGGAATAAAGAAGGAGCCTAAATTAAGAAATGTGGAGAAGAAAGAAGAGGAGTAACAGCAAAAGACAAAAATAAATGATACATAAAAGACTGAAGATGAGGAAAAACACAAACAAAGTGAAACTGGAAAAACTCATCTGAAAGAGACAAATGTGGCTCTTGAGATGAGAAGGGTAAAGCCATGGAAGATGATCATACAATTTTCTGCAAAAAGCTACAAATCAAATATGTATTGTTAGAAGATGTGTATATATTTTTTAAATTTGGATTAGCAACAGGTGGGCTAAATGCAGGCAGATATGGAGGCGATGGGAAAGGAGTATGAGAAAAACAACAGGCACAGAAAGGGCAGCAGGGTGGAGAGTAAGACTGAAAACAGGAAAATATAAGTTGGGAAAGAAGAGAAGTGCCAAGTGAAATAAAGAGTAAGTAAAGGCAGATAAAAGACGAAGGGATGAGAAAAGAAGGGAGTGGAAGGAAAAGGGAGCAATAAAACAGCTAGAAAAAGAAGTGCACAACGAGGGACGCAAGGGAAGAATGTAAACTATGAAAGTAGGAGGAAAAAAGGAAAACAACAAGGAATGAAGTGGGCTGAAATGAGTAAATGACACAAAGGGAGGGATGAAGGATGAAGAGGAGGCGGTTAAAAAAATGAAGGGAAGAACAAAAGAGGTAGGACAGTAGGCCAAAATATAAGTTAAGATATATTTTTGCAACTACTGAACTGAATGCAGACAATGAAAAAGAAAACATGAAAAGATGCAGAAAATACAAGGATACATAGTTAAGGAAGAAATGAAAAGGAAAGCGTGATTTGTTAAAGAAAGGAACAGAGGGTCACAAAACGGGAGTAAATCAGAGCAGAGGAGCTGTGGACCAAAGTTATCTAAACAAAGAAAGTGGAGAAAGAAAGAAATACAAAAGAAAAAGTGGAAATCTGAAGAAATACACAAAGATTAAGACAATAAAAGAAGGAAATAAATTGAAAGAATGGATAAAAGAGGATGAGAACTAAGGAAATGAAAGTTTAAAAGTTTTAAGAAGAAAGAAATTAAATAGAAACGTGCTGTAAAAAAATGGAAGAAGAAAAAATTAAACACTGGACTGAATTAAAGAGCAAATAAATAGACAAGTGAAAAAAGCGGTGGAGAAGAATGCTTTGAATGAAAGAAAGAAAATGGGAAAGAGTACAAACAACGCAGAATAAGAATTGACAGGAATTGAAAGAGAAAAACCAGTGAAAAAAAACATTATAACATGTCCCCCTCAAATTATTTTCACTGAGAATTCACCTTCAAAGTAAGGCACACTGCATTTCCAGTTTGTCACACTTTTTCAACTTTCTCTACCATTTGGTTAGCATTTGGTTACCATTAACCTAGGTTTATATCTGGGACTCTCCACCATTTGACCTTAGAACTGAAGAAGCTTCTCGGATGAGAGGTGAAACGTCTTCAAGCAACTTAAAGAAGTCCAGACGCTTTTCTTTGTAAGCTCCTTTGACCAAGACACCACATATTTTCAAAACCGCTCCGATGTTTTCGGAGACGTCTGTTACCCACCAGCTCGATAGCTAACCGGGGTTAAAAGCTCACTAGAGCCCGTGAGAACACCGGACACCCGGCAAATTGTTTTCAAACCCACCGCCGTCTTTCACTGCTCAGGTTAAACATGATAAATGAGTCACTTAGATAACTTCAAAATGTTATTGTTTGGCTTTTTTCAGTATTTTATTTGTTCCTGAGTAAATCGGTTTGGCTGAGATTAAAGTTATTGTTTTTACACAGCTGAATAAACGTCAAGCAGACAGCTGATTATCAGAAGTGTGAGATGCTCGAGAATTTACTCCGGTGTCCTGTTATATTTTAGATAGCAAGGAGCAGACGGCTGAGTTTATTAAACTTCACCTAAACAATCTGCTAATTTCATTAAAATTCAATAAACTATCATCTTGTCTTTATTTTTAGTTAGCACATACCTTAAACACTTCAAGCTTTAAGCTAATGATAGTTATATAAAAGCAGATGCTGCTGGTGCAATAAGCTGTACGTTTTACGTCCAATGGATGCATGATCTGATTAGTCGACTAATCGCAAAAATAATCGGTGACTAGTCGACTATCAAAATAATAGTTTGTGGCAGCCCTATCACCAACCAGTCTCCAAACCTAGGTGGCTGAGGCTAAGCGCCAAATGAAAACAATGTAAAGACCCGACATTACAAAAGAGAAACCCCAATAATCCAACTGGCCTCTTTGAGCAAGCATTTGGCAAAAGTGGGAAGGAAAAACTCCCTTTTAACAGGAAGAAACTTCAGGCAGAACCAGGCTCAGGTAGGGGCGGCCATCTGCTGTGACCGGTTGGAGGTGAAAGGAGGAAGACAGGACAAAGACATGCTGTGGTAGAGAGCCAGAGAGAGAAAGAAGGAAAAACTAAATCAAAAAGAGGCCATACAATAGAAAATATAAAGAAAGAATTAACAGTGAGGAAGGAAGCAAAGATGTAAGGCATGCTGATCTAGCTCACACTTAATTTGTTTCCCACCACACTTACTTACACAAACCAATATTTCCTCCGTAACTTGGCTCTTAACTACAGAAGTTGGGTGACTAAAAATGGAAAGAGTAATCAAGCTGGTCGGTATGGCAGCTGATATTTGTAAAGTTTGAGCTGCTTCCACTCTGCCAATTTACAGTTATTCCATTTTCGCAAGGACGGCCGGCGTGCCCACCCCGAGCCTTACTTCAGCAGACAAAAGTGCTAACAGCAGATGAATTAAAGGTTACCAACAATATATGATGAATGTCAGGCAAATACAAATTACCACAGGAAGAAGAATAATGAAGAGGCTTTTTTCCCCCGCCAAGCCAGGGGCCAGTCAATAATTAGAGGTGGCGCGGTCGCTGTCACTGGCTTTCTGCAGGCTCGGCGCTTTGTTTCGGCTTTAATTGCTCAGGTTAAGATGGCCGCCCACGCCACGTTTATGAAAAAAAAAATTGAGTCGTTTACTGTCGAGATGCTCATCACGAGAGACCCGGATCCAACAGGACGCCCTTCGACAAGTTTCCTTGTCTCGTGCATTTGGAGTTTATTCGGAGCAAAGCGTGAGGGGAGTTCGCTTTGATCCCCTCCAAAAAAATAAATAAATTAAAATAAGTCCCAACCGCGCACGGGGAAGATGTGCCACGAGTGGTTGACGGTCGGTGCACATTGAGATTTTTTTTCTTTTTTTTTTGCATTCAGGGAGACATAATCACACAAATAAGACATCAAAGATAGACTGAAAGTTAAAATATGCAGCTGAAAAATTATTCAGATTGTTTTGGGAAGGCAGGGGGAAAAATATTCCCTCAAAGTGTCCGACTGGATGACATCAAAAGTCTGTGATACCGTGAGACACGTGCACGAGCCAGACAGGATGCTTTCAGCTTTTTAGACATGTCTGGTCAGAGGGGTTTTTTCTTTGGTTTCAGGGATCTTGGCAGCTTCGGTCCTTCATGTCGTGGTTCCCGTGACTGGAGGGGAATCCCATTTTTTTCCCTCCTCCTCTTGTTTTTCTGGTCACTGGCATGCAGCTCGCCAGTATGTCGCTTCTCAATGTGAACTCCCGTGCCCCGCAGGTTGGCAGAGAGAAAAGCGACACACACACACACGCATGCACAAATAAAACTGGCCGCTGCCTGCAGGTTGAAGCCAAAATGCTGCACCTGCGTCATTTTTTGCTGGCTCCGATAACTCCGACCACCTCTCCACCTGTACGGCAAATCTGGCAACAGTCAAACCTAAAAAAACCCAACCCGTGTTTGAAACAGGAGGATGCGTCAGTGAGTGCGTCATGGAAATTTGTGTCCTGTGAGGAGAAAAGAGTGTAAATAGTGATAACAGGTTCATGTGTCAGGTTCAATTGCTACTTTCACTTTACTTCAGGGGAGTTGGACTCATTTTAATAAACGGGCAATTAAACACATAATCCAGGAGGATTGTTATGTAATAACGCAATCGAAGAAAGTTAAACTCTATATTTTCACCTGTGTTTTCAATCTGAAAATACTGACATTTAACAAAGCTTAACTACAAAACCCACCCCTGATGACCGACCTAAGAAAAATGAGTACATTTCACTCTCTAAGTGATGCTCTAATGCCCCTTGAGAGTAAAAACATCCTCTGTGTTTGCGGCTGTCGTTTTTGTTAAAGCTCTTAGCATCAATCAGTTTGGTTTGGTTTATGTGAAATGAAAAACCAGAAAATATGATGTCAAAATGACACTTCATCTAAAAAGTAACATCTAGTTGTTGATCGATAGATCCAAATATCAACAATAATGATAACAGTAGCGGTATCGATACTAGCATGATAGTATCAATAGTAATAAAGAAATTTTTTTATTTTGGAAATGAAAACTTAACCTTAAAGAGACGCTGAGCAAAAGCGTTTCAGAGACCGGCACATTTGCAGGTCTCCACAAACAGCAGTTTCAAAGTGCATAAGAAAAGGTGAAATGTGTGATTTGTTCTGTTAACTAAAGTAAAAATCACAGCGATTTAGTGCTCAGAGGTGTCAGTATTGGTATCGGCAGTACTGGCCTTATGTTTACTTGCTATCGGATTGATGTCAAACTTTGTAGTATTGCGCAGCACTAGTAACATGTTCTAGTTTCTAAAGGTTTAGCCAAAGTTAACCCTACTCTGTGAACCCTGATTGGTCACTAGTGGCAGCTTGGATATTAAGATGCAGTGTGATTTTTTTTTTTTTCAGACAACCTCCTAAACAACGACAACTGCCATTCTCAGCCCCTCCAGCATTTTATTAATGCCCAGTACATAAATAAAACATGAAAATCTCCCAACATGGAGGGATCTCTCTATGACATTGTATGATCTTTACCGTATTTTGTTTTGGATTTCATCATTTTCCCTGTTTTTAGGGCAGAAATCTGATGATCAGTGTGGTGTGTTTGAGAAATACAACACGCAGTCAGTCACAGCTTGGGTATGTGTCGCACGAGGCTTCACTAAACTGCTGTAACCTTACCAAACTACTCTGTATTTTTACTGCGTGAGGAGAGCTTTGTGCCTCAGAAACAACAACAAGCTGCAAAACGCTGAAGAAGCTGAGAGTTCAGTGATGTTAAGGGACAGAAAGTTTCTCTTTGTCTGAAAGCTCTCAGAAAGCTGAGATTCAAAGCGAGGCCCATCTCTCCTAATTAACACTTTGAAAGATAAAAGCAGTTTATTAAATCAATCAGGATGATGGTTGTTTGTGAATCCCAGCAGATAAGGACATTTGCATATTAACTTTGCAGTTCTAACCTACATTTGAGGATCTTCTGAGATTGTGGCCGGCTTCAATGTAAATATTTTTCCCCCTCACTTCTACTGTACACGTTTTAAAGTTTCATCGCCTCAGATTCTCTGGTGGATTTTCAACTCATTAAAAAATAAAGACACGGATAAATAAGCAAACATATAACGTAAACAGACAAACAAATGAATAAACGAGCACGGATATCACGGCGCCGGAGAGGCTCTGCCAAAATTTCTGGCAAAGACGGGGCAAAACAATCTGGATCTTGACTTTCTGTTAGATATTCCCAGTTCAAAATTCGACTTTAAACGGACATGAAAGCAACAAATAGGCTTTAAAGGAGTATTATGTGTGCCCTGCAGTTAATCTGGCACGTACTAAAGAGCCAAAATCTCACTTTAATGTGAATCATGTATTTTCCTGATAATGTTTTGAGTGGATTTAGTATCTCTGGGCTTTTATTCAACTTGTTCATATTAAAATCTCATTGTTTTGAGTTTTCTACACTGATCGAATGGTGCAGTTCATTGCATGTATTTCTAAGATGTCTCAGTTTTATCTCAGAGTTTGACTTTCCTGGGTCTTAAAGGTAAAAACTGTGTCTTTACGTGGGGTTTTGTTAAGATTAAACACAGAGTATGTACAGTAGTTTGCTCACTGGAGCACAGAGTGTGGATTAAAAGCAGCAACCCAGAAATGCACCATTCTCGGTATGTAGTAAATACAATTTCAGAAATTCTTCGGCATGAACAGATTGTCCACAGACAATGGAGGCAAGTGAAAATTAAACTAAATGAAATTTTCCTAGAGTTGGAAAAACTTGTGTCAAGCAATTTAGTTCAGTGGGTTTTTTTCTTGTTTTTTTCCGTGGGAAAATCTGGCTGACAGAATATGTAGATAAATGCTAGAACTTGGATTTCCCTTCTTGGGTTTTATCAGCTTTTCTTGATACTACAGTATTAGCTTAAATGGGGTATTTTTGTGGTAAATGTAGGCAATATACAAGACAGATGTAGCATATGGGGCTGAAGAGTGAAGCCAATTCAGAAAAGCCTAAAACTTAGAACCTTTTTAATGCACACTACAGCGTGATAACTGTTGTTGCCAAAAGATTTCTGGTCCTATCAAAATCTATCCGCTTGAGTGTTGACAATCAGATCAACCACTTGGTTGTGACATTCGGTTTTAAAATACCAAAGGTGGAAAAGCTCATCTCGAGGCTTTCTCTTTTACTCTTTTACTCCTCTTTCAAACCATCTGTCCTCTCTGTCCAAAATGTGAACAGAGAGGACAGATGGTTTGAAAGAGCAGTAAAAGAAGTCATTTATCTTCACTCCGAGCGACCATCTTTCAACAAAGGCGGTGGTTTACGACACCAACTCTCTGCCATCTATAATCCAGTTTTGAGATCCCTTCCCAGACGCCTTAATGCCCACTCACATCCTGGGCCTGTTGACCTTAGGAAATCACATGATAGGGTGGGGCTAGGTTTCACAATGAGCTCACCTGAAACCTTGGCTGATTGTGACCCACACCCGTTTTCACACCTTGGCTCATGTGATTAGGTAGGGGATCATTAGGGGGTCCTTTTGTCCCTCTTGGGGGAAACTCCCACATCTGTGACTCTCCACCATTTGACCCTAGAACTGAAGAAGCTTCTCGGATGAGAGGTGAAACGTCTTCAAGCAACTTAAAGAAGTCCAGACGCTTTTCTTTCTAAGCTCCTTAGAATACTGGGCCAAGGTATCTCAATACACATTGGGGGTATCAGAGGGGCTACCAAAAACGATGTTAGGTACTGTAGAACAAGTGCTACAAAGAACTCTACATTTAGGTGCCCAATAGATTTCTGAGTTAATTAAACTACCCTAAAATGTGTTGAGGTGAAGGGTACAGTACACTCCATCTCTGGGCCATCACGTTCAGTCACAGTGCGGTCGCAAGGGTCACCTCGTTGGAGGCAATCTGTCTTCAAACAAATGCAGTATGTCTCAGTCACTGGTTAGACAGACTGGAGAACATTTGCAAACATTTGTTGCCTAATTTAAAATACATACAGAGATTGCCAACAAGGTGTAATCAGTCTGAGTCAGTCTAAAGTGATGAGCACAACCCAACGCGTCATTTTGATTGAGGGTCTTTGATTCAGCTGGTTGCCAACTGGTTGAATTCTGGTTAGATTCCCATATGAACGCAAGGTTGCTCAGCGCCTATGTCAAATCACTGTCCTGCAGCAACTATCTCGCTGTTTGTTAAAGAATTTCTGTGTATTCAGACTATAAGAATATCTTATTTATTGCTATTTTATTATTGTCTCGGTGTTCCAAAGTCAATTCGAAGACAGCAGTTGAATGCAAATTGTCGCAGACCTGATCTCTGCCTTCAAAACATCCATTTCAGAGGCAGCGAGATCACAAGTTCATTGCACAGAGTCCGTGATCCACGACATCTGTTTTTCTTAATGTGACTGTTGCATCAGGAACTCTATCTTCAAAGTTATCCTGCTAGTGTTTTCAGCATTTTGTTTAAAATCTGGTTTAAAACAAAAATCCGTCACCAGTAGCTGACTCTAAATTCTATTTCTCACATATCCCACCACCCATAATTTGAAGGATATTTATATTACTGCACTTAATTGCTGGGGGCTAAAATAGAGCGAGCGCCCACTAAATGTTGGGAAACTTTGCTTTCAAGCATCATAAATGAGGTATAAATACCTTAAATAAAGAATTCATTTACAAAAGCCATATTTTTCTTCCTTTTTGCTCAGCGGTGAACCCCCATTGTTACAGAGGTGGATGACACTCATTAAAGGAGACCTAATATTTAAGGAAATGCCAATACTTCCAAACTGCTGGCTATAATGACTATAATCCTTATTTGTGTTTCTTCTTGCTTTGGAACTCCACCCTCAGAGCTATGCCACTATCAAATGCTCCCTGCATTCATTGTGATAACATTAGAGCATCAGTTGAGCGAGAGCCACAAAGAAATCAAACCTTGCAGATATTGACCGGCCTCTCATATGGACAAAGAGGAAGAAAGAAACGGCAGATCAATACCACTCGTTGTTAATCCTGGTACCTACACAACAGCGGCATTGTGTTTCGATGGGTTGGCCGAAGCCTTGTAAAGAAATCACCCGGCACAAGCGGTCCCGGCGCCATTCTTCGCCTCTTGAAAGGGTCACACACACCATGGACTGCTTCACCACTCAATACCTGACTCGCTGATGTGATGAAAGACCCAGTTTGGGCTGCGGATGACCCGACACGCTCGAATCCACAGCTGTAATCAGTCCAATCTGCATTCACACGGACAAGGGTGCGCAGATCTGAGACCGGCTATCAGTCGTCTTATCTCCAGCAGAGAATAGGTGAAGTGCTATTCCAGAGGAGAGTAAAAAAGGCAGAAAAAAGAGAAGTTACTTTAACGACTCTGGAGCCTTTTAATTGCAGAGGCTTGGATATTAGTTCAAAACCACTCACTTCATGCATGAGAACACAGTGCCACGGTGCCTGCGCCCTCACCCAACACTTGTTTTATCTGCTTGCAGATTGAACTCACTTCACAGTAAAGAGAGGCCAATTAGGGTGCAAAGGGATTAAAAACACAGGGAAAAAAGAGGCTTTTTCCATTTCTTCACTTTTGTAGTGCAGGACAGGCTATAGGATGAAAATACAAGAAGGGGGGAAAGCTCAGCACTTTATGATTGGAAATTAAAGAGAAAAACGAAGGTGTGAGCTTATTTCCTGCCACCGGTCCCCTGAGAAGAGAAAAAAAAGACAAGATTGCATTAGTTTTGGGTATCATTAATCTGTGAAGTTCACAGTATTCAGGCGGCTATTCTGTGATGAAGCGCAGGACTTTAAGGGTTTTGGGAACCCACTTTCTCTTAAGCAACCATGCCAGTTTCTTGTCATGTCAGTCAAAAGAGCCAAAAGAGTTCACATAAATCCAAGTAACCACTCTCTGAACTTCAAGATTGGACCTTAGCACTTTTTCTGGCTCAAAAGAGTTTGGATTATTTTCCTGATTGAACTGATTTTTAGCAAATTAGGTGCTGATGGAGCCACCTCTCCGCAGTCCACAGCTATGTCCCGTCCACCGAACTGCCTGCATGTCACAAGTTTCCTATAGATCGTATAAAAAGGGGACATACCCACCATGACATCGCTCATTGGTTAGCCTAGGCCAGTTATGAAGCCTTGAGCCAAGCATTTTCATTTTCACAATCCTGGCGTTTTCAAACCAGATGTGATAAGCAAAGGGTGGGTCTGGCTGTGAAACCACATGCTTGATAACCATTTCCTAGATAACTGTCCTTTCTGACTTTTAGAATCACCATGAAATACCAAAGGGTTTAAAATGTTTTATCCAATGTGAAACTAGCAAATGAGGAAATAAAGTCATCTGGAAAGTTTTTACTGACATTATAGAAAAGATGACCAGAAGTCATTTTCCCACAGACTTCTACACAAATAGAAGTCTTTTTGAAAACTGAGGACTTGCCCCCTGCTGGCTAGTAAAGTGGATACACATTTAAGACACTTGCACGCTGACTTTTATTTTCAGATCTGAAAGCTACGTCCTTCTGCCAAGCACAGAATCAGCTAGTTGAGCTGTGTTTTGAAGTCAAATGGCTTTACTCGTGCATAAAGAGCTAACAAGAAGCCAATGCCATAGGCCTAAAATATGGCATAAACTGTGCCAAAGACTAGGCTAATGGCAAAATTATAATTCTATGCTAGTGGCTAAACTAGCAGGCAGCTGCAGAAGATCTGAAAACAGTTGCTGGAAAACCATAGTAGCAAATAGTTTAAGATATGTGTCACTCTATATAAAATCAGTCAAATCTCAGGAAAAGTTCAGAAATCAAAGTTAGAGAAGCAAAGCTAAGATGGACAGGCACAGAGGAGGGATAGTAGCTATACCAGGCAAACAAGGAGGTTTGTGGATGTAGTGAAGAAGGACATGTGGAGGGTTGGTGTAACAAAGGCGGATGCTCACGATAGGGTGAGATACAGAATGAAGATCTAATGAATCCATGTAAAATTTGACCTTCATACTATGAATATTGTCAGGGTTACAGGCCTGTGGATTGACCCATGTCTTTTTAGTAGAGATGGCACGATACCACTTTTTTATGTCCGATACCGATACCGATATCATAAATTTGGATATCTGCCGATACCGATATGAATCCGATATAGTGTTTTTTAATCAACAGAACTGTTTTTTAAATATCTTGCTGCATTTTGTATAAGTTCATACTCAAGTTTAAAACAACAACTACACTAAAG
>NW_024582400.1:1799898-1843566 GCF_018398535.1 Haplochromis burtoni
GGATCGGATTACATTTTTTATTTTTCTCCGATATCCGATCCAGTAATTTAGGTCAGTATCGGACCGATACCGATACGTAATATCGGATCGGTCCATCTCTACTTTTTAGTGCACATTGATAATACTTTGATCCTAAGTGGGTCGGACCAGTGAAACTATGTGATAAATGTGTAAAACTACTGAAAAAAGTTGTGGTAGTTCATTGCCGAGACTGTCCCGTGATTTTAAAATACAACTTTTTTGTCCGTTCAAACAAAAAATGGCTTTTTTTTCTGTGAATCCTCTGAAAAAAAAAACATAAATGAATATAGTACATAGTGAAAAAATAAACAAAATAATCTGTCTTTTCATTAATTTATTATCATTAATTATTCATTTGTAGTAGTATTAATGAAGGTGTTCTTTATCAATAGGAAAAGACACAAGATGTAATTATTTCACTTACATTTCCCTTGCCTGGCCGGCTCTGTAGTCTCTGGCAGGTTATTAAAAAACATTAAATAATAGAAAAACACATAAATGCTGAAAAATAGTAGAAAATAGTAGTATAATAACGGTGCAGCATGCTTAAAACTTAAAGAATAAAGCATACAAAAACACAAACAATGGAAGAATAACTTAGTCATCACTCCACATTATGATGGCATTTACACAGTAATATGAATAATTAGGAATGAAGAAGCAGAGTTTGAATTAGAGATTTCCTGCCACAACATGTTGTTTGTATGCAACACTTCAATGAATGAAGCAAAGTTGTGCTTTATTGTAGGTTTTGGCCCCGAACAAAGCACGATCGATCGATCCCCACACATGATCTCTGATCCTGTGCTTGTTCGAGTATTTTTCGTAATGCTTCTGAACAGTATCGACATCGAGAACTTATCCAGCATCATTGATATGCACCATAAAACTTTACCTCTGCTTTGAAAGGGATGACCATCAGCATGAATAATGTACGGAAATATATAAATTTATTGACACCCGGGGGATTTATTTATTTATTTAATTATTTTTTAATACATTCACTTCAGACCCCAAGCTGCAGGCTCTCGCAGACCACACTGAGGTTGTCGATTTTGTTTTCCAGAGTTGAAAGAAGATAAACATTCGCCCGTCGAACTCTGCAGATCCAAATACTTGGGGAATATTGTATGTGAGTGCAACATCAAACTCCATCATTACATCAGTAAACACAGGGACGTCTACAACTTATAAATGCAAAACATCTTAGTTTTATAACGCAGGCGTTGAGACCATGACAAGCCTACATTTGTGGCCTATTCTTTTATACTGGCTTGCGTCATGTAGCTATCAATAATTCTCTTTTAAGACAGAAAGACCCCCGATAAGTTGAGCTATAGAAATTTCCCAAAGGAGTTTTAATCTCTGATTAGTTTTAGGAACCAAAATGCGCGTTTGTATCAAGAACTGCTTTGAAACGGTGAAGTCACACATGACGGTTGGCTTGTTGTGATATTGACTGTGATACTTGGCTGACACATTGTTTCCTACAACTGTTTCAGTGTTTTCACCTAATATGGACTTTCTGTCTCTGGCTTTCTAACTGAAACATGGCTGCTTGTTTGTAGCTTCACATTACAAATATAGTTGAGCAAGATAGAAATTCAGTTCAGGTTGATGCAATTTGTACCTCACCAGTTCACAACAGTAATGAACAAAAACAGTAATTTTGGTAAAGGCCTTACAATCAGCCCAGCCCCTCTGAGCAACACTCCGACCGTGACTATGGGAAGGAAGCGCTCCCTTAAACAGGAAGCAACCTCCAGCAGAACCAGGCTCAGGTAAGGGCAGCCATCTACTGCGACCAGCTTGGATGTAATTGGAGACAAGAATATAAAAATCTATGCAGATTCCAATTATGTATGTCAAAATAGGTTAAATTTAACCTGATCAGTATGTCAGGGTTAACACATTTGACCATGACATCATATTGCCCACGTCTGACCCGTTATTCACAGATAATCTCAAACAGGGCCATAAATCACAAGAAGGCGTTTTACAGCAGCATTTTAAAGTGAGTTTCTCATTTTATAAGTGCAAATAATAATTCGGTAGGGCCGTTAAAGGATGCAGGGTGATGTAAAAAGAGATCAGTGCTTTGCTTTGCTGTTTATGTCCATCATATAAACAGCCTGAGAGCATCGGATCCACAGGCTCCACCATTTATCCTGCTCTCCGAGTAGAAGCATGGCTCCTACTTCCTCTAATAAAATGATTACCAATCTCTGGTAGTGGTTCACCTCTGATGCACCGTCCCCAGGAGATGTCCAAGGGATGCTATTAACTAGGGAGGAGGGAGTCGAGGAGAGTTGGAGGAGGGGGGAGGATGGGCTTTCCCTCTTTAACATAAGTGGAGATGAGAATAACCAGATGGTGGAGGCAAAGGGGTTTCCCCAGGAATGGTAGAGAGCGGCAGGAAATCGATGCGTTGTTTGTTTATTGGTCTGACCTTTGAACCGCTGCAGTTCTTTATCTGTCAGTCCCCACTTCCGTCTCTTTTCCTTCTGTTTCCTATTTTCCCTTTTCTCATTTTTCTCTCCTCAAATTTAGTTTTTCCCTCCAAGTTTAGTCAGTGCATTTCCACTTAAGTCCATTAGTTCAGTCTGTTCCTGTCAATGAAGCAGCAACAACTAAATCTTCTGGTTCAATAATCTTCACATACTCACCTTTGTTTATATTTTAAGCGAAATGCAGATCTCCTAGCATCTACAAGAGGACCAGCTGCTTGTTACGGTTAGGATCTGTTTTATGCCAAATAGGCCTGTTTTTAAAAACTAGCAGATATAACTCTCAGACATGCTAGCGTCACAGATTTCCTGTTAAACGCTTTTCGAGTTGGGTTTTCCAAACTGAGAAAAAAAATAAGGTGAACTTACCATTAGCTGTAGATGGGGGAGGCTCATTCAAATGTCCTACAGTCAAACACATTTCCAAACGTATCATATATACATACATTTTTAAAAGAAATTGTACAAACAAGATAACCTTTTACAGAGTTCTTGTTTAAACAGGTGCTCGTTATTAATTTGATAATGACAACATTGTTTTGGAACTGGAGCTTTTCAGCTGTTCTTTTAGCAACACCATCTTCTCAGGGGTCAGGGCTTGACATGTTTTTCAGTTCCTAACGCATAAACATGAAAGTCTTAAATGGATGAAAGACTGCACACAGGCCAGTTTAATTCAGTTCAATTCAACTTTATTTAAACTATGCCAAGTCACAACAACAGTCGCCTCAAGGCCCTACAGTAATACATACAGAGACAAACTCAACAATCATATGACACCCCCCCCCCCCCCCCCATGAGCAAGCACTTTGGCAACAGCTGGAAGCAAAAAATCAGTTTTAACAGGAAGAACCAGGCTCAGGGACGGGTGAGCCTGGTTCAGCCGGACCTATTGGGGTGAGAGAAGAAAGACAGGACAAAAGACATGGCACTCTAATACTTTGTCTCTTTTATCATAGAGACATGCTACAGGGATATATGCAGAAAGAGGGAATTGTCTGGGTGAAATAAGCAAGTCCTTCTCGGGAGACATCCGCATCTAAATGGCAGCATTATTTGTGCCTTGACAGATAAGCACATTACCCGTAGTATCAGCCATTGGTGCTGATACCAATCTAGATCCTGGAGGACATGGTTTACAATATTTCTTGAAAGAATTTAACATTTTGATCAATCAGACCACAGAATAGTTTGTATTTCTCTTCGTTTCATCTCAGGCCTCAGTCACACAGTCACAGAGACCAGTTGGGAAACCAGCAAGTGAGTGGTTGCTGGAGGTTGCTAGCCAGTTGAAATCTGGCCAAAGGAGGTTGCTGGACTATATCTTGTTTGTGAAATCAGTCCTTGAGATTCTTTTGGATGCAAGCAGATTTAAGCAGTCGTCCATAGTTTGCACAGGAGACATCGACTTGTCTGCGCAGACTGACCATTTACTCTCTGAGCTGTAGTGAAAAGCAGAAGTTTTCTTTTTCTTTTTGTGTTCCACTTTTAACAGTTTGATTACCTCTTGGTGAAAGGCTTGCAGACAAGTCCATGTTTTCCAGGCAAAGTACATGTGAATGCAGCAATCTGCTAGTGAACAAAGCAATCACACGGTTTATGATGCGGCAGGGTAAACCTCTTAGCAACCAAATTCGCCTAGCAACAGCAAGCAACCTACAGCAACTACTAGGCAACTGCTAAGGGAATGTCCAATTTTCCCTAGTAACCAGCAGTTACTGAAAAATCTCTTGGCCTGTATGAATGAGGCCAGGTTCATGGAAAACATTTTTTGTATCTTCATAACATCTCTGCATACAGCAGTGAACAGTGTTCACCAACAAGGCTTTTGAGAACAGTTTAGTGATTTTCACTGCAGTGCTTGCTGCCAGTGCGGGACCTGGATGTCACGGCCATTCTGTATTGGTTTACAGTCTGGTTTTCTCCAAATTCTCTAGATCTAATAACATATCTAATGACATTATGTTGTTATGTTATTAGGAAATGATGAAATCCCCAAATTCTTTGCAATTTTATGCTAACATTTTTATAAAGTTTTGGAAGCATTTGCCACAGAGAGGCCCTTCCCATGTTTGCTTTTGAAAGGCTACCAAACTCTC
Source organism: Haplochromis burtoni (assembly GCF_018398535.1). Lineage (NCBI taxonomy): Eukaryota > Metazoa > Chordata > Actinopteri > Cichliformes > Cichlidae > Haplochromis > Haplochromis burtoni. The sequence continues at coordinate 1,804,526 of NW_024582400.1, forward strand.
TGGTATACTCGTTTTAAGCACAGACACAATGTGATTTAACTAAGGACCCAATTCCAGGAAAAGAGAGAAGGAAGTTAGGAAAACAAGGATATGACAGAACAAACACAAAAGCCGGTGTCACCTTTTAGGAGTCAAATCTCTACTTTGAGTTTCATCGCCGCCCTGAATCCAAATGATGGAAGAATGAAAAAAAAACAAAAAGAGAGAGCAGACCTTCCCGTCACCTCTGCGAGCGAGGGGAGAGAGAAACTTCGAAGGAACCGAAAAGGTCACCCGAATCTCGCGACTCTCAGTGATGCTAATGGAGCCTAATTTGAAATGGAATTTTATTCACATCTTGAAATCCAACAATGAGATTTCATTCAGATGTAGCAGTCACTTTTAAGTTGCTTTAATGATAAGTAGGTCCGAACGCCGGCAGAGGGAGAAGTGCGGGGGGAGTGAGTGAGGAAAAAAAATAAAAGATCCCCAAGGTGCTTTGACTCTGTTCTTTTATTAATGACTCGAGCCCTTTTGTGACCGCCGCCGAATCGTTTGATGAATCATTATCGTGGAGAAAATCATCACGACTGATCATATTAAGAGAGGAACACAGTTGTTTTGCGAGGCCTTCTCTCATGTCCATTGTGAATTATTGTCATTATCATTAGCATGAAATGAATTCTGGCCTTTCAAAAGGGGAGCACCGCTATGAGTTGATGTATATTCATCCGCCGTCGGGCCACGGGCTTGTTTTGTGTGTTATTGTAGCCGCGGTGTGCCGCTTTGAACCCGCTGATAACTGCGCCTCGGCAGACATCAACCTTGTTTACATTAATGTCTGCAGACTGTTGCAGGTCGACTCGCGATCCATATCAATTGTGCGCCGATGAATAAATTCCACCGACGAGACATCAATGGGGTCCGGATCCGTATTACAGCAATGCAAACAATACATTTCTCAGTGTCTGCTGCCGGGCGAAGAAATAATAGAGCCGTATTTACTCATATTTCCAGCAATGGAGTCATGTGACTGGCTGCGTGGTGAGTTCAGGGGTTTATATTCCTCTCTGTTGGTTTTAATGTCACTCCGACTGTAATGTGTTTGGTCTTCTGGCGCTGGGGACGTTTGGTGGACACAGAGCCCGATTGAGAGCAGCATCTGCAGCCTGCTGACTGAACGAGGCCCCCTCCAGCGCTACCTGAGCCCCGGCTAGGCCAGCAGCCACGAGTCGGGGAGGGTGGATGAAAAGGGAGGGGGGAGCGAGCGAGGCAGACGCCATCACCGTGATCTGATTTATCCCCCGGCCCGAGTCTACAAATGAGTACAGACAGCTTTTTCATAGCCAAAAGACACATTTGCATCCATGTGCGTGTTTGTGGATCGGAGAGGGACGGGGTGGAGCGCAGGACGGAGGGTAGTTTCACAAACAGCCCGGGTTCAGACACTCAGGGGTGACACAAAGGTACAGAGTCATACTTTAATCGACTTGTGCTGCAGAATCACGGAAACAATTCAGATTTTCATAAGAAGGCCTGCACGTTTTTAGAAACGCATATCTGTAATCACCGAGCGCTTCAGAGCTGCTGTTTCGCGGCCATTAGGGGTGGATTTAATGTACACCTCATAAGCTTGTACCTCTGCAGCAAGCGCCGCATTACTGCTCCTAGATGAAAGCTCTCATAACTGCAGTTCTGCTCTTATTCGCCCATTTCTGTCTATCAATAAGTTCTGAAACCTTTTTATAGTAAACCGAGAAAAATAACTGACACTGGAAGAAAATTTCAGTATGTTTCCAATAAATCGACTTGCTTCATCAATTTTTTTTAAGCAGTGGAGGTTGTTTTAAGAAGCAATACTGAGGCAGTCAGTATTACTGGGGAGCTGTTCTGCTCCCGTGGTTTATTATTTGCAGTTATATCCATGTATTTGTTTACATTGACATTTTTCTTTGTTATTTTGGCTTTTTTGTGTATCACAAGGCATTCGGTTTGATCTCAGGTGAACTCATCGCTGCATCAATGAACTAGAAGACGGGGTTTACTTGCTATTTCAAAAACTGCTCAATTACCTCTGCAACCTTTTTCTATTTAAACATGATACCAACAATTAAACTCTCTCTCTCTCTTTTCTCATGTTCTATAAATAAAACATTATATTTATGTATCAGCATTCAGACTTGCACATGCATTTTAAAATTTATGAACACGTATGAGTCTTTGTGTTAGTGTTGGATTGTACACAGGTCTCTCTTGAATAACAGATCCTGATCTCAGTGTATTGGACTGATAGCTAAGAAGATACAGGCCACTTTAAACCACTGTATATGGATCCAGTGTAAAGCTGTTTCGTGAACAGTGTAATTAATTCAGAAATACGTCATTTTCTCAGCTGGTAAAAAGGTCTGGAGATAATATGCATTCTCTCTTTAATGCAGGTAAAACAGGCCATCCTTACTCTCCACGATCAAGACAATTCAGAGAGGTAGTGGGGATATTAACAGTGGCCAAATAAACAGTTCGATACAGTGTGAAAGAAAAGAAGGCAAAATAAAGGGTGTGGATGCCCACTGAAGACAACAGGGGAGGATGATCCCCAGCATCCTTTCTATGGTTTGGCAAAACAACTTTCAGAGCTCCTAGAGAATTATTCCTGAAGACTACTTAGAGAAATGCCTAAGAGAGTTCAGGCTGTGTTAGAGAATAAAGGTGATCACACCAGATATTGACTCTTAAGCTCATTAAAATACTACAAACTCTGTTTTGTTTTGTTTATATACTTATATACTGTATTTATGTATATGTTTGAACTTTCATGTGGGGTGGATCATGACTTTTGGTCACCATTGAGTTTGTATGTAGACTTGTATTAATGGTGAAAATTTGGTCAGGATCACATCGGACGTAAAAATAAGTAGAAACTTTATATTACCTTCAATTTTTTATGGATCTTTTTAAGCTTCACAATAACATACTAGGCCTTGGTGGACGTGACTACCTAGCTTGGTTAAGCATTTGGCTTTGAATTTCACTGCTAGCACCCAAGATCAAAGTTGACCTTGAAAGGAAATATCAAGAAACCATATTGAGTAACATATCATATGAAAGGGCATGATGAGAGCTGTACAACACACCTTTCGTTTTTTCAATACGATGCTGTATGACATCACAATGACACCATATCAGGCTGACGTTATCATATTGTAATAAAAACAACATAAAAAAGGCCTTTTTAATATGACCCTTGCCCTTCAGGGGGAGTTGAACTCTCTGAGCGTGCTTGTTTATCAATTGATGGCTTTACGCTTGATCACAGCCGCAATTTTGCATTTGGAAACTGAAATAACCTTCAACTTTGATTCCTTTAACAAAAGAAGGAGACTTTGCTTCAGCTGTGCTGGAAATTAACCAGTTCAAAACCATGCTTAATTACAAAAAGGGTGTGATAAGAAAAGAAGGGTATTTTTTTGTTTTTTAAATTCCTTTACAAGCTTGTTATTCAACAGGAGCGACATAAAGAGCGACCGGTATATCTCCAGCAGCATGAAATTACTAAAATCAGTGAGACCAGCGATGTGCAGAAACACAATGACAGTTTCATAAACCCAAAAAATTAATATTAAACCTGGATATGAACCTCCAGCACTGCAAGTCTGCTGTTTAAACTCCTTTCACAAAGCATTATTCCTTAAAAAACATCCAACAATGAAATGCCCAGTCTTATTCTTTTTGCTCATTTACTTACATTTACTTACTTACAGTTTTGTTTCATCTCACCACTAATTCTGCAAATTTCTCATCTGTTTCCAGCAGACTGGAGGTGAAGTCAGTCTGCAGACCTGAGAGTACTGAACTTTCCACTAATTATTCAGCGCTCGGGTCAGCTCTGGACAATATGCTAGCCATCTGCCGGCATCTGTGCTTTCTCCCACTAATAGACTGAACCCCCACCACCACCATCATCCCTACACCCACCTCCCCTGTACACCACCACAACCCCACCCCCCACACATGCGCCGGACCATCGCCACCACAGCCTGGAGCAAGCACCGCCGGGAGTAATACGCTAAGCAGGTCACATGTTGTCTTTCAGCCATATTTGGGTCAGGCCTTTGGCATTGGATGAGGAGAAGCTTAATGCACGGAGGCAATGGGTAATAATCCACCCTGTGTGTTGGCTACACACACACACTCAGACATACACATAATGTACCTCATTTGACTTTCCTGGATGCTATTTTGCCTCACGGGGTGTGAAATTCCTCATTTTTCTTTAATACGACCCTAAATCACAGATAGTGCAAATTTCTCAGAAAGGTGCTGAATATTTCCTGGATGCAGAATTCCATTTAGAAATTCCAGGATTGTATATTGGCACAAAGCAGAAGCTAACGGCAGCTTTAGCAGAGCATATGTTGCGTGGAACATATGTTTGGAGCATATGCTTAATGCCAGAGGACAGGGGGCTCACACATGTCGAGGATCACAGGTAGACGGGGATCTTAAATAAGGAGCAGAGAGGCAGTTCAAAGAGAAATGAGAGCAGGAGGGAAACTCTGTGTGTTCATCTACTTTCAGAACTTTTAGGAGCTGTGAGGCCAAACACTTGCATCTAATATTTTGGGTAAAATATATGCAAAACCGGACTGCCAAATTTTCTCCCTCCATTTAGATTAGGACACGGCGCATATATCTTGCTGGCCTTGAATGCTTGGAAATGTGTAAATTTAATACAAAACTTAAAAATAAATAAATAAATATGGGAAAATAAACTTTCTTTTATCAGGAATTCATTAGGAGTAAACTCAGGGCGTCGTATGTTTTTTTGATGCTGTGTGAAGTTCCCAGGGCAGAGGCTGAGTGCGCGGGTATGAAATGTGATCAAATTTCAAATACATTCACAGTCGTGGCAATTTGTACATTTGCATCAAACAGTCTGGCGGATGTCTGACGGGAAATGGGATGAGGTTCAGCACATTTGCCGCGGTCTCCTCATCAGTAGCACCGGGCTTCTGCCCTCCTCGGAACGCCACCTAATGAAGGAAACGCTGAATTCTCGACTGGAGAAGATCTGATGATCTCATGAATGGGTGGATGGTGAAAGAAACAAATTCTAGCAGGAGAGAAAGCCACCGAGAACAAGACGCAGCATCTGAGTTAGAGAGCTACGAAGTTACAGGAGATAGAAATTTAAGCTCATCAGAAAGTGGCTGGAAGTGATATTTCTCTCCGTCTGCAACACCCATCATAAGGTTCATACCTCTATGTCTGGTCTCCTTAAAGAGTTTCCGCCATGAAAAGCGAGACACTTCTGATGTCTTGAGCTGTGACACATTTGCACTTTTCTCCTTCCTCTTTGCAATCACACTAATTGCTTTCACATATGAGGTTTTGCCGCAGAAAACCTTTAGTGTGATCCTTATCTCAGAGTGCAGTCAGTCAGGCGTCAGATTCGGCTTTTTGAAGCCCCGACATTATGACTTCATTGTGGTTAGAACTCCACCAGGTCTCAAAAGAAGCCATTAGGAAAGACTTTGATTTTCGGGACAGATGTTGCCTTCAAAAGATGAGTGGAAAAAAAATAAAAAATGAAGGTAAGACCTAAATGAACGATTGGAAAAACTAATGAATGGGAGTGCTTCGATTACAGTGTGAAGATGATGTGAAGCATATGTGGTGAGAGGATTTTGATGGATGTTTTAGACCGCACCCAAAACCAACAGCAACATAAAATTCAGGAATAATTTTTTGCCAAAAACACTGCTCATCCCTGCAGGAGAGTTCCTCACACTGGAAACTATATGGTAAATGGCCTGTATTTGTATAGCGCTTTACCAGTCCCTAAGGACCCCAAAGCGCTTTACACATCCAGTCATCCACCCATTCACACACTGGTGATGGCAAGCTACATTGTAGCCACAGCCACCCTGGGGTGCACTGACAGAGGCGAGGCTGCCGGACACTGGCGCCGGCCCAGACACCACCAAGGACACAACAACCGAGACTGTCCGAGCCGGGGCTCGAACCGGCAACCTTCTGATTACAAGGCGAGCTCCCAACTCTTGAGCCACGACGTGACAGGAGTCACACAAATTCTTCTGGGTGGTTGTGGTAAAGACACTTAAAGTTGTTGTTTTTTAGTTGTGACCAAGTCCTCTGGAAATCATACTTCTTATTGCGTTGTAATCTTGTTTTGAAAATGCTGAGAGTTTGTGGGTTCCAGTATTTTGAAAAACATCAGCCTATGTGGGCCATTCAGTAATGGAAAGACGGAGAGAAAAAGTAGTCAAGGTCATTTTCAGAGAGGTAACAGTTTAGCTTTTGGGAGTGAAACAGAACAGCTACCTCAGCTTTTTCTCCCTGTTTCCCTTTTGACAGCCATCCTTCCACTGAGACCATTCTAGATGCTGTTCATCTGCTATAAATAGTTTTTGGCACTTCTTCTTTTGTCCTCCACTTATCCAGTTTCCTCAAATTTTTTAAGTATGCAATGCACAAAATGTTTAGATATCCAAATCTTTGACCGATAGCTCTTTGAGAATCACCTTGTTGATGCAAAAATACTATTTTATGTCTGTTAAACTGTCTTTGACACTTCCCGAGATTCAGCTAAAGAAACTGGAGCAAATTATTTTTTTATGTGACAGGCTGCTAGTAACAGAGTGCCTAAAGACAGAATTTGAAATTGGTTCACGTTAGGTTGTCTGTTATGTGTAGATAAAATGCTGGTTCATCCCTTGAGTTGGGTGTGGTTTTTTTATGCTTGAATGATTCTGTTCCTCTCAAAATGTTGACGTGCAAGGACCGGACTGAAAGTGAGTGAAAAAGCACTCAATGTCTAAAAAACAAACAAACAGAAAACCCCAACCCAAAAAACAAAATAAAATAAAACAAAAAAACCCTCTGAAAGACCTTCAGAAAGCCTGGAGAAGCATTGCTCAAGACTAGTTTAAAAAAGTACAAAAAAGTCTGGCTGCTTAGAAGAAATTTTATAGAAATGAGCAGTGGCTCAAGATTCAGTTCTATATATGTTTGGTGTCTGTAGTCTCGATATTTGTATACTTTAGAAGTGCTAATCTCACAGGATAAATTCATGTACACCATATAAAATATAGACTTAGCCAGATTTATGGTCAGCCATTAGTTTTGAAAACTATATATCACTATATTTAAACAAAAGGATATAGCTGGTTAGAGTTAGTGTTAGCAGCTAAAGCTAGCATTTGCTAGCTAGCTAGTTTGGTGTTTGTAGATGTCATTTTGATAGTAGATGGGATGCACATCTGGGATGCACATCTTTACACAACCAGTTTTGGTATAAAAAGGTTCCCCTCCTCTAAAGTTGTTGTAAAGGGCAAAATTAGCAAGAGTAATTAAAACATTTTTGTACTTTGATGTGATCCAGACATATAGCTAATAACTTGACAAATATTGTGATTGTCCACTGACACTTCCTAGCAAAATCATCATCACTGCAAGTGAACAAAGTTAACTGTGACGAAGCGTTCTCTGGGTTGAATAGCATACACTTGTTTCTGTACATGCTGTTGTGCTGAACCAAAAAAAAGACCCCACAAATTCATAGAAATACAGTCATATAAGCATTAAAAAGGATTGCTATCTTCACTGAAAACCACACACAGTTTTATTTGTGCAGGCAGGTAGAAATCTGAGCCAAGCATTCCCACTCTTGAGTAACCTCTGTGCTGCTCTCACAGCCCTCTCAGTGCTTACATATTTGCATGCAGATAAAGTAGAAAAGAAGAAATGTTCAAGAGGCGAGGTCACGCATATCATCATTATAAAAAAAAGAGGGGAAAAAAGCACCACATCTCCAAGAAGTTCAAAACCTCTAACTTCTTCCCTCGTCTTTCCACCTCCACCTCCTCTACCCTTTTCATTCCCAGTCTCCTAAGCACATTCAAATGTACAGGTTTGTTTTGGGGATAAAGTCCTCCACTTTGATCAGCGCTAATTAGACAGCCTCTGCTTTAGTTCGCTACCTATTAGGGTTGGGTAGGTTATCGCTGCCCTAATCTCTGGCCAGTAGCCAGACGAGGGTGCTGCGATCCTGAAGGAGCCCCCTCAAAGCCGTCTAAGGTGAGAAGGAAGCGTGATGAAAGAGCTGTCTCCTTTCAGCACAGATCAATACACCCCTCTCCTTTGCCTATGGGGGATCAAGAGTTTGAAACACAAAGGAGGTTTTTGCATAAAGAGCCAAACAATGGTTCACAAGACATTTTTTTCTCTTACTTTCTTGCCTTACTCTTTATACTTTCTTTTGCACTTTTTTTTTTGCCTTTCCCTTCAACTTTCCTCTCCTGGAAGAAGGAGAGGAGCTTCTTAATGAAGCTAGAAATGCCTGCAGGAGCCAAAAAGGGAGGAAAAAAAGGAGAGAGCGAGAGAGGAAAAACAAAGTTACAGTAATTTCTCTTTCAGGATGTTTAGCCTTTACTCACAGCGTTGCACAATATGTGTCTCATATGTAGGGATTCACTTACAGGCTCTCAGATATTGTTGAAAATAAACAAATGTTGAAGCTCTGCCAGATCTGCGTCGTATAGGGAGGTAAACAAATGTATGGATTTTCCGCTCTTGTATCATGCTCTTGCAATACTCCACCACATACATTTAATCCTGCATTATCTATCTGATACTTCATGCATGCATAAGGAGCGCCCAAGTTTTAATTTGTTTGTTCCACTTATCCTGGACAACTGAGCGTGCAGATCCATCATTTCAGACTATTTAAGAGGAAGCAAAACATTCTGAGATACTTTGAATGTGCTTGATTATTTCAAGCTCACACTGGAGCTTTAACAGGCTTCTTCTTCAATCTGATTAACTGATTCATGTTCCCTTCAACATCCTCGGCACATAATCTTGATGATGCTACTGGAACAAATAGATAATATTTGAGAATTAAACGGTGGATATAATGTTAGAAAAACAGATTTCTTGCAATGATCTGACTCAGGGTTGCAAAGGGGCTGGAGTTTATACATGAGGTGGGTACACCCTGGATCGACCGTCAGTCCATTTCAGGGCTAACATATAGAGACAGACATGCTCACGTTCCATCCAGACTCCACACAGAGGAGCAACAGTGCTAACCAGTGCAAACTGCATTTTAAAGACATTTTTCTTTAATTGACTGTGCCAAATTCATTCAGTATCATTTAATCAAGCCAAACCATAGCCTGTATATAAAAGAAGGAAGTTACACTACCCCTTAAGCTTCTGGTCTACAGTTTTAGCGATTCACGTATGGACAGTCGGCCATGTTGCTGTCATTTTTGACAGGAGGTGGTCTGTAATTTAAGGTTTACTAACTGGGATGCTTACTTGGGCTAGCAAAAAATGGTTAAAACAAAATGTGCTCAACACAGAGTCTGAACATGTGACACCCCAGATGCAAAACGATTTTCACGAGTCACTGAATGTGGCGTTGCATCAAACTATGTAAAACACTCAGTTTTAACAAAACCTTATTTCAACGCGTCATAAAAGGTTATATTAGCTACAAAGAGCTAAATAGTTTCTTCTAGGCATGTAAACACATTTATTTGTGCCCTAATATTGAGAATGTTAACATGGACGTCAATGGGGAATGCATTAAAAACTGAAACAGGCCGGAACTTATTTAGGATCTTTCTAGTTTTGCTTCGGAGGTTTAGCTGCTTGGAATTAAGGCTCTCTTTTTATATTTAAAGACATTTTCACTATCCCAAGTGCTTTATTGATATTTTTGATGGAGTGAAAGGAAAGATTTTGAGACTCTAGGTGACCAAGACTTCTAATCCACGTGTTACAATACTTGCATGGTAACAATTAACATTGTGCTGCCTCTTAATGGACACAAATAACCAATATTGGGGTTAAGTTTAATGTGAGAGCTTTATATAATGAAATAAGCACAGAGATCCAAAACAGTAGCTATCAAAACATAAAGGGATCTTAAGGTAATTAATGTAGTTCTGGTCCATTTCTACAGGACATTTCATAAAATTATCAGTAAAATTGTTTTAAAAAGAGTTGAATATCAGCCATCGTTTCACTGTGCTTTGTCTGTAAAGGCATTCAATCGGCAAAAGTAGAGACAAGACGTACTGTATGTCAAATTAACCTACAGTATGTGCAGTCTTTATGTCTTTCAGCAGAAAAGCTCTCATCACTTCACGCCTTCTGTCACTATTTTCACCATGACTATGTGACCCCTTTTTGCAAGTAATTTCCCCTGGATTAGAAAAACAATCAATCCAATCAAGACTGAGAGCGAAAGAGAGAAGGGGGGGGGGATTTGAGAGGAAATCTCTCCTGAAGTTGTTGGGGTGTTGCGGGAGAAGAGAAGAAGGCGTGATGTAGAGGGCCGGCGTATATTTCCCTCTCAAGTAATTCATTTATGTCTTCAAAACTCTTTTAGAGACCAGAGTTACTGTGCCTTTGTTGTGCTTTAAAAAGCTTAGCTGGTCTCTATGAAGAGAAGCAATGAGAGCACTTTAGAAAAAGCTACAAAGGGAATGGACGGGCGGCGGAAGAAAGAAAAAGTGAATGGCACCACTGATAAAGTTGAGCAAATTAAGTCATTGACCTGCGGTGGAGATTAATAGCAAACAAGGTGCCCCAGCTTCACAAGTAATGAATATTCTTCAAACGGTGTGAAGGGGGGATTGGGGGAGGCGGCAGATAGAGCCGGCTTGATGCGGATGACATTGAAAGTTGCGGAGAACAGAAAAATTCTGTCATTTTTCATTTGTATGCAAATTCGCCTGTTACACAAATTAACCCCTGAACCCCGGTGTCAGTCCTCATCTTGGGTGGAAGCCGGCCCCCCGCTGGGGCCTCACGGCCGCTCTACCCACCCACTCTTTCCCTCTCAGGTCAGCAGCGGCCTTAGACGAGAATCGTCTGAGAAGGCAAAGTTGAGTCCACCTCGTTTGTTTACTGCTTTTCCTCAGAGGCGGGATTGCCTCAAACAAAGCGAGTTAATCTTAGAAGTTGCAGGTTTAATCTCCCGGGACAGCCGCGGAGAGCGACGATAAAAGGGCAGATATCTGTATTTTGCAATTTGTAGCCGCTAATATTTGATTGAAATGTTGTCAAGGCTGCTTTCTAGACGCCGTATTACAAGTGGAAGACAGCAGAGGAAACAGATAAAGTCCTAAATTAGCCACACGTCGATCCGTCTGAACCACCACTGGTCCTTTTTCAGCAGTTCCCGTCACCAGGCTGGCATGATTAAAATGCAAAATGCCCGCTGTGCAGCACCCACCTTGGCCGAAGCTGCCGCAGCTAATCGCTTCATGTTGCTTTAAGGTGAACCTCCGGGACAGAGAGCAAATCCTGCTTCACTCTGCAGCTGCTCGAGTTCACAGCATTCGCCTGCAAATGGAAATACCTCTCAGTTCGAGTCAAGTGGGCACGGGAGGACTTTGCCAAAAACCTAAAACATTACATAAACCGCTACTGATTTTTAATCTACGCGCAACTGCTGCCAATATACAATCACACTTGGTGTAGTCAATTATTTTAATTAGGACTTTAATACTACCAGTGATTTATAGTCAGGAAAAATGAGTTTCTGAGGCGTCATTAGACCAAGTGAACTCTCTGATGACCTCTAAAATGATTTTTTTTAAAAAAGGACATATTTGTGATGTCACCAAGAAAAAGCTAAAAAAGGCAGACAGTGGGTATTTTTGTTGAAATTTCTGGTCCAGGTTCATCTCACAGAAACAACTAAAAAGACTGCACCCTCTTAAGATGATGAGAGCAAGTGGTGGTGTGAGGTAAAATCAATCTTTTTAACCTCTAGTGGTTAGGTTGCTGTGTTTTACATTGTATTTGTTTTTTTGTTGTAGTTTGAACCTAAAACAATCACCAAAACGAAATAATAATGATCGAACGAGGGAGAATCCCTGGTCATTAAACACAACCAAGCAATTTAGTTGTCTGCCAAACAATTCAATTCAGTTCAATTCAATTTTATTTATACACTGCCAAGTCACAACAACAGTCACCTCAAGGTGCATTATATTGTAAGGTAGACCCTACAATAATACATACCAAGAAAAACCCAACAATCATATGACCCCCTATGAGCAGGCACTTTGGCGACAGTGGGAAGGAAAAACTCTCTTTTAACAGGAAGAAACCTCCGGCAGAACCAGGCTCAGGGAAGAAATGTGTTAATTAATTAATACATAAATAACAAATTAAAACAACAACTATAATGACTAGCAATCAAATAAGAATGTCCACCACTACACAAGACAACCCGAGTCTCCTGAAAGTCCATGTGCCTAAACACATCAACGACAGCCACATAGTATCTTATTGTTATTAATATTAATAATAATAACTAGCACTAATACAATAATAGTAGCCCTGTCTCATGGGTATAATACTAATGCTTATACTGAAAACAAGAAATATATAAAATATTGCTAAAAATAATCACATCTTACACTCATGGAGCCCAGCAACAACAAAAATTGTCCAACATTGCACATGAACCTCAGTCTTCTGGGTGAAAGTGCTGGGTTCGATTGCCATACCTTAGTGTTCGTAAACTGGACTTTCTTTGTCTTTTATGCTGCTGTGTGAGCCAGTCAACTTCTATTCACTATAAATGAACGTTTCCGATTTACTTTCATTGTTTTTGTTTTGCCACCACCACTTAATGTGTAATTAGGAGGTCAGGTCATGTGATTCTGTGACACTAAGGGTTAGTGCTCTCACCCAACGAGAGCATTTCCAGGAGATGAGGGTATCCTAATTCTTATAGGTTGCATATAAACTGAGTGAAACCTCAGTCTGTTGCTCAGGAGCGGAGGAGGTAGCTCTAACCAAATTTCACCATCTGCAGAGGAAGGTGGCAGCCGCGCTGTGATTGACCCTTTTAATTGATGTTGCTTTAATTATGATAATCGCCTGCCAGAGTTGCTGTTGTTTCGTTTTCCCTAGCGCAGACACACACACACACACACACGCACACACGCTCACATACAAATACACCCTTTATTTTCAGTGGCGTTTCATACCCTGGCATGCGCCAGTGCAGGTGTCCTACAGATGTTTAGTTGCCGTCCCTCTGTGCTGTGCAATTTGTTAGCTGCTAATCAGCAGCAACCTTTGCATTTCTGCAGTGACACGTGCTTAGATGTTGAACCGAATCGAAAGCCGATGTTACAATGGGTCACTGAAAACCTGCAAATGATAGACTGTGGCTTCCAAAATGACTAAAGGATTTCGCTGCAATCAACAAACATTTTCAAAAATGAATTTGCAGCATTTTTGCAAACATTTCATCCAATGGGAGGGTTCTTCCTGGCTCAGAACGGGCCACTGCGGGGTCATTATGGAGGGAAGGAGACTGTTCTGCATACAGCAAAGTCAAAGTCTGCGTTACCTTATTTGATTGTTCACACATTTCCTGTTATTTCTGAGTTTTAGACATTTTATTTGTACTTGTCTAAGATAAACAACAGAATAATGATGCTATTTAGTCATAATAATTTAGGCTTTAGACAAATAGACCTTTGTCCTTTATGCAGTGTTTTTTCAGCTTCCTTTGTGTGCTCAGTTTTGAAAGATGCTAAATAAGCTGGATGTAAGAGAAAATTTGCATTTGATACCACATAATTGCAGCTAGTCAATCCCTGTATGGTAAAATGATAAACATTCAAAACCATAGAATCATCCTTTAAACCAATACACACTCCAAAATATGTGCATTGCACAAACCAGTCCCTTATAATATCACCAAATGTTTACAGCTTTCACACTGGTTTGCATCTAATTTGCATTAGGAAAAGAAATAAGTGAGTATAAGGGCCCAGGTCCCTATACTTTATGTTTTTTATTCTTTTAACTGACAAAAACTATGAGTGTAATAATGGTTCAAAAGTTGGACTCCATTCAGATAAGGAGGAAAAATTAAGGGGGGGCATTTTTAACCAAAATGGGATGAATTGATAATGGCTAACCAGGATATCCCAATTTTATATTTCATACAATAAAAACTTTACAATCCGTGTCCCATTATCAGCGGTGGCAACAACACAGGCAGATTAAATGCTGTATATGAAAGATGGATATGAAGCCCCGAGCTGAGCATGATAGTAATCGCTATCTTTGTTAACACAGACATGCCAAATGTGACTGAGGGACGCTGCACGCTCATAATGCAGCTACTCGTAAATCACAAAGTAGGACTGCTCTAAATACTACTCCACTTTGAAGTCTATTTTACCCCAAACTGGAGTTTAAATTCTAAAATTAGCATCATATTGCATTGATAAAGACTTAAAACTAACAACTGAGACCATAAACTCATGCTTCAAGTGTTTACAGGGCTCATAAATCAAGTTATAAATAGGATCCTTTTCTCTTAGACTTCTATACAATCGGATTTATTTTTGCGACCAGAGGAGTCTCCCCCTGCTGGCTTTTATAAATAATGTAGGTGTGAAGTTTGTGGGCTTCAGTTTTCCAAATGGGAAAATATATCAGTTGTTTATGTCAAGTCTGTGGCTTTAACCAGGCATTAATTGATAATCAGGAAATCAATGCATATTAATACACAATATTTCACAATTTATTTGCACACATGATGTTTACAACAACACAAATGTCCCCTTATTATGAATTCCACAATCACTGTTTCACAGAGGCCTCTGTCACTAACCTCAGTCACCACAGATTTCCACGTATGAACATCTCAAACCAGCACCAAAAAAATGAACAAAAAACCCCCCAGAAATTCATTCACGTTTAAATTATCCAAATTTCATCTTACTCACTTTTATTGCCCTCAGTATGATTCGCATTCCAAGATAGATGAATACCAAAAAGATAGACAGCCCGCTCACATGTATGTTGTGCAACAAAACACATCAATATTTGATCAGTTCTTTCAATAACCAGATATCCCTGCTTAAAAAGAAAGTTGGAACTCCATACTCCCCAAGTGCCTTCTGTACTTTTTAGAATAAAACTCTTTAAATTCTGTTTACACTGAAACTTTTGCAGGAGCAAACGCCTCCCAATGCCACAGCATGGTGGCAAGAGCAGTGAGTAAAATGGGTTTAGACAAACAAACACACACACACACACACACACACACACACACACACACACCACACTGAGCGGCCACCAGTGGCTCTGCAGTAAGTTTCCCTTCAAAGGATCCCCTCAGGATAGACGTGCGTGAACATAATCCAAGGCCCCTTTGAAGTACGCACTTGAAATGTCTTTTGGCTCAGCTGCTGCAAGTGGCATCTCAGCCCTTTGGGTTATTGGAGAGGAGAAGCGCTCCTCGGACGGCTCGAGGTGGAGAGGCAGCACCTGGTGGTCTCCGCTGCCTCTCCTCGCCATATTTCACACATTTAAAGTACACTGGGTGCTGCTCCCCTCAGCCGCCTCGCTGCCGCAGCCAAGAGGTATAAACGGTGCTCTGGTTTTCTGCCGGATAAAGCACAAGTACATTTTGGAGTGGATTTTAATAAATCCAGTGTGGCTTTGTCGCACAGTGGAGTTTCACTTGTACACATATTTCTGTGCAGGCGGCAGCTCTAAAGGGCAGGAGCAGGGCTAATCTCATTGGAGGAGTTAAGCCCAGATGGGCGGAGTTAGACTTGCCAATGTCAAGAACTTGAAGGAGATAACATAACGGATGTTAGCACTTTGCTACTGACTAAAGTCAGAAGTCCACAGTCCCATGAGTTACATTAATATTGGTCAGCTTTGCAGCTCGCAATTCACTTGTGAGTGTTTATTGTTAATGCACCAAGTAAGGTGTCCTTAATGTGGTGAAGGTTGGAGTGAAGGTGTGGAGGTAAATGAGCAAATCGTGGCTCTTAAGTGTGAAGAACTTAATATAAAGATATAAACCAAAGCCAAGCTATTTTCTTAACCTGTAGTTGAGTGTTAAGAATCCGTAAATTTAGCCTGAAACAAATCTGAAACTAAAAGTCCACAATGGACAACTTTGGGCTCAAAGCGGGGGATTTTAGCGATTTTTGTCGTTCCTATTTGTACTCTTGTGTGACTAAGCCATCAAGTGAATTCTGAAATACATAAAATGTATAAATATTTTTCCCTTGTGTACCAGTGTCAGTGAATGACTTGCATATAGCAACATAAAGGAGGATTTTTGATGGTCGATACACGTTCACGTCCTAACCTGAAGCCACTAGGCTGCAGGTAGTGGCTGAATAAATGGGATCATGTTTCGGTGTTTCCCCCCCAGGAGAGAAGGAGGCAGTGGCTGGATAGAGGGAGATCTACATGTTCCTCCTGTCCCGTAATCCAAAAAATGGGGGAAGATGGATGAATTTCATAACAAAGATCAGGCTTGAAAGTGTGTGTCAGCGTCTCAAATGTATGACTGTCTGATTATGGCCAAAAAATCTAAACATACAGGACAAATTATGTGATCCTATAGTTACGCTGGCCTTTATTTTCCAGTTTCTGTGAACAGTGCAAGACTGTTCTAAAATCAAAATCAGATGTTTAGGTTTGTTCGTGCTGAATATTCTCTCCTTCTGAGGTTAGAGACATGAATTTATCTGCAGTTTGAAGACCTAGCATGCTTCAACGACCCTTGCGCTTGTTCCTTGTAATTTTCCACATTTTGCACTTTGAGCAGGAGCCAAACACCTCAAACATGATTTCGGTGTAAAACAATAGCTTCCAGACATGTGGCAGAAAGCACCCGGGACACGAAAACCAATATATGAGGTGACTGAAAATCCAATGTACCAATTGTGTTTGTCTGTTTCTTTGTGAAACTCATAAGAACATTGTTGGGTTTAGAGTGAGAGGATATTGCGATGCAGTCAAGTTTGGGAGGATAGAATCTGTTTCCTCTTATTTTTGGACATTTGGGGGATTCCCATGGACGTGTCCATCCCCTCCAATGCAAATGACATATTCCAGTTTTTAAAGCTTATACAGATGTTGTGCTGTACTGTACTGTGCCCCTTTGTTATACATTTATGACAGCGTTGTGACACAGTGGCCCTTTTTAAGGAAAGAGTGCTCCTCGTAAACAGTAAAAGTGCTCACACAGCAAAGTCAGCGAGTCGAGTAGCTGAGCGGCTCTGTGTTTTACTGCACTTCTTATTAAAAATACAGCAGAGAAGCTGTTTGAGATGGAGAAGAGCAGCAACATTGCGTCTAAGTTTATGGAGTCGTTAGCTTGTTGGCGTCACACAGTTTTAGGACTGTGGTTAACCAATGAAACAAAGATGTGCTTTTATTTACTTTTTCCTTTCTTGCCTTTTAAAAAAGGTTTTAATAGGAAGAATTAACCTTTTTCCTTTGTCTAGCTGTGCTGCCTGTTTGTGTAGGACTGCGACATGAAATATATATGCGAGGAAGAGTTCATTAGAGGTGAGCAGGAATAGGAATTAGAGTTCAAAGTTCCTAATACTTTAAAAGGAACCAGTTTTAAAGCTTTTAGAGCGTGGGGTCAGGTTCTAACCTGGTTATCCTTATATTAAAAAGAGTGGCCTCATCCACAGCTTCCATCAGCTTTGGAATCCCTCAAGGATCCATTTTTGGTCCTCTTTTATTTTAATTATACGTTACTACTCAGGCCTATTTACTACTGTTATACAGATGACACCCAGTTTTATCTACCTGCCACACCTGGTAGTGATTACTCCCTGAAGAACCTCTTTAAATGTTTTAAAAAGTCTTGTTTTTCATGGATAGTTTTTATGGATATCCACACATTTATCATCTCTCAGCTTCACTACTGCAACTCCTTTTCTTGACTGCAGATGGAGATGCTTCAAATGCAGCTGCTCGACTCGACATTCTGGGTACGTTGAAATAACGAGTTAGTGCTACCAAACAGGAAGCTCAATGAACAAATTTACCTGGAAACAGATGACGCAGACAAATGGCACTCAAAATCAGGTACTGATGGTGAATATAATAATAGCCGTGTATAATAAACATGAACAAATTACTGTTGTGCAGATAATAATGGGATGTGCTTCAGCTAGTACCACAAGGACTTCATCATTTGGAAAACCATGCCTAAAATACGCAGCAGTTTGCTAATTTATGACCAGCAGCTGTAGAACTGGAATCTGATACCTTCCACCTTTACAGAGCTTCTTGACTGGCAGAGCTAGAAATAGAAAAAGCAATGAGGAGGTGATGAAGTAGCTGCACGCTTGTACGAGATGGAATGAGATCCCATAATATTTGGGAATGCACCTGTCTTTAAACTGTAACGTTAACGTTAAAGTTCAGTCTTAACAAAATCAGACCTTTGTAGTTCCTCCCACACCAGAAGGTGTCTCCAGGGCCTAATTTTGCCATGACAACACACATATAAACACCAGCCCCATTTTCATAATAATAATAATAATGATACCGGTAATAATAATGCATTAATAAATAATAAGAAACCATCTACGCCTCTGCGTGCTTACTGGGCTGATAACTTTTGGATGTGCTTGTAGGTGAGCATTTGTGTGTGTGGTGTGTGCGACAGAGTGGGTTTGTGATGCTTTTGTGCGTGCATGTGTGCCTTCTCACCATCTTAAGCCCCATCTCAGTAAAGGCAAGTTTCCGGGAGGAAGCGAGTCGTGACCCTCGAGTCCATCATGGCAGTGCAGAGATTGAGCAGGTGCCGCGGGCAGCGGAGGCGATCAAGGAAGTCACTTTCATGCTCGGCTCTGCAAGGCTCTCGGAAAAAAAAAGAAAAGAAAAAGGCCAGAAAAAAACCCACAATCAGGCTTGACACAGGAAGAATGCTGAAGAAAATAAGAGAGAAAGATGAAATGGGAATCATTTTATGGTGGGATGAAGAAAATAAAGAAGAATTACAAGAGTAAAAGGCTTAAATTCAGTGGCTTTCAATGCAGCCACAAACTTAGATATAAACACATTAGACCATAAAGGGAATCTACAGAATCTTAAAGCAAGGGACAAGCTTTTGGTACTGGAATCTTTCTGGTTTCTGTTTGTCAACGCTTTTTGGATCGATCAGATTTGGATTTTGCCATATTGCATTTTTTTCCCTAAAAGACCAGCACACAGATATCTGTTAATATCCTCAAAGCCCCCAAAGACTGTCCACTGGCAGGCAGTCTCCAACCAGTCTCTAGGCCTAGTGACTCTGGCCTAACCTTAAACAAGTTATTATATAATAATTAAAATCAAACACAAAATATTTTTAAAATTGTTTTTAAAAATACTAAAAATGATCTGCATAAATCTGTGACATGTGTAGCTGGTGTTAGTGGTGAAATGATTCAATCTCCCACCATCCCCTCCAACCTGTTAAGTGCTTTTAAAATAGACATAAATCAGTTCACATAAGAGTGGACTGATTAAAAGTCTGTTTAGACACATGAAATAATATTGGGATTTTTGTTGAAGAATTATAAATGTTCATTATTATTTCAAAAACTGCCGTGAGACTGGCTCGCAGAAGAAAAAGAGATTGTGTGCAACTATAAATACACATGTGCCATCAAATTTTGGCTTGCCCTTTGGTGTTCCTTAGGCAAAAGCAAACAAACAAAAATAACAGAGTCATAACATTTGCCTCGTTGTTTATTCCCATTGTGAACTTATAGGTAATAATTTTTCCAGCCTTTTAAATGCCAAACAGTGGTTTATGGAAAAAGTAGGCTAATAAAATAAATCAGCTAACCCAGAGGATGAACTTGGGCCTGAGAAGCCATCGGGCGTGTAATACGGTGGCAGAAAAAAGGGATACAGAGTACTGCAAATGTTTTCATATGTCGCTTTGCAAATGTGAAGTAGGTGCAGTGTGATATAGAAAGGTGCAAGATACATGGAAATACTGAATATAAGGCAAAAACTGAGTTTATACAGTACTAAACCACCTGAAAGCCCATACATGACCACCTTCATGCTTCAGCACAGTCTGAGCTCTCTTAGGCAGCTTTCTTGTCATGTCTTTAAGTCGTCTTCAGGAATAGTTCTCCAGGCTTCTTGAAGGACATTCAAAGCTCTTCTTTGGATGTTTCCACCTTTTGTTCTGTACTCTGTCAACATGATCCCACACTGCTTCAATAATGTTGAGGTCCAGGCTCTGGGGAGGCCGATCCATGACTGATAGTGCTCCACTGTGTGTTTTTCTATCCAAGTATGATTTTACTGCTTTGGCAGTGTGTTTGGGATCATTGTCGTGATGAAAATGTTGTCGTCAATCAGATGCTTTCCGGATGCCATGGCATGGTTGATCAAAATCTGATGGTACTTTCGAGTTTGACAAAATCTCCAACACCACTTGCTGAAATGCTACGACAGACCATGACCATGTTTTACAGATGGCTGCGAATACTTTCGTACCGCTTTCCTGACCTCCCCTGTAGATATTTCTAATGATTTGAATAAAAGATTATGTATTTTGGTTCATCACTCCATCTGAACTGTTACCTGTAAATGTTCGTACCTCAGCCTTTTCTCCTTGTTTTCCTTCCTTAAGGCAGGCTTCTTGACAACCAGCCTTCCACTGAGACCATTTCTGTTGAGACACTTCTTTTGTCCTCCACTTTTTCAGTTTCCTCAAAATTTTTAAGGACACATTGCACACCATGCTGAGATATGTTTCACACTAGTTCTTTGAGAGTCACCTTCTTGATTCAACGATACCATCTAATATCCGTCAAACTGTGTTATCTTTGACAATTTTATAGATTCAACTAAAGAAATGAGAAATGTGTTTTTGTGAAGGAACAATTCAAAAAATTGTTTTTGCTGAGATCACTGTTATGTGTAGACGAAGCACGGGTTCATCCCTTGACTTAGGCGCCTTGTTTATTCTAGAATGAGTCAAAGCTCAGTGTTAAGTGAGTTACCAAACAAACATTGCTCTGAAAATGGTCAGGTATAAGGACTGGACTAAAAATGGGCCAAAACGCAGCCAAAGAAACACTTTAAAAGATGCTGTTGACAGAGAAGTCTGACATGAAGGAATAAATGGTAGCTTGAGATTTTTGCACAGTACTCTATGTTAGAAAGCAAAGTAACATGTTTCTGTCGATTTTTAAGAAAATAGTGTTTTATGGTATTTCATTTAACATCTCTGTTTCTGCTGCATGGACTAAAGTGAGTTGAGAAGCCACTTCTCTTTAGTGTGATGGTGAAAAAGTCTAGTTAAAAAGCAAAATCACAACTCTCAGTGCACGACTGCTGACATTTGCTGTTCTCTTCTAAGATTGTTTACAGTTCCACATTGACTTTCTCTACTGGATGCTTTTGCCTCTTTATTCCCTCGTTAATCAGCATTTTTCTAAAAGGCAGTGATAAAAAATGATTACTGTGACATATGATTAATATATAAAACAGCAAATACGTGCATTGATTGTTGTAGAAAGCACTATGTGTTTGCAGACTGGCTGAATTTTGGGGTGTGATATCCTCATAAGATGGTGGATAACGTCATCGCATTATATTGTAAGAGTAGGTACCTCTTTTTCTCCGAATGGTGGATATGTGGGTTTGGAACGGAGCTCATGATGACATGTTTTCTGAATCCTCTGCCCTCCCTCGACACAGTTTTGAGGAGAAGTCTGTACAGAGGGAAGAAAGAAAGAGAGACAGTGTATGTGAGTGTGGTCGAGGCAGCCGGTGGGAGATTAGCAGAGTTTTCTGCGAGTGATCCTCGCCGACTGGCCAATCTGTTCAGCCGGGGCCTCGAATTCACGCAGACGGCGCGAGTAGTGACACCAACTGCTGCGACAGAAAGGGAGAGCGAGCAGGAAGTTCCATGGCACGCCGCCCGTCACGTGACCACTTCAGTCTTGGTCCTTGTCCAGCCATCTGTTTTTTTTTTTCTTCCTCCTTTGGTTTTCTGTCTTTTCCCCTACTGTAAGTTTAGTTCCTCCTCTAAAAATGACCACATGTAGAGAAGTCAAGTCTGGACCTTGGTGGATTGCTTTCATAGGTTGGATCTGGGACTGGACACTCCCTTAAAACTCTTCATTTTTCCTGTCTCATTAAGAAAATAGGCCCTAACTATCTCATTATTTTAATTAAGTTGCTTCACCGTATTCTTTCTGCATGTGATGACAGGTCCCGGTGCAGACGGCCAATTTGTAATACACTGCACCAGAACAGCTTTCACACTTCAGGAGCCTACCAGACTCTCTAAGAAAACATCTCTGAAGGGACTTCTGCAGAGTTCAGACTGAGCAGCAGCAACCACAGCTGGGATGCTGAAGTTAAAGAGGTTGTGAACAGTTATGATCGACGTAACTTTAGTTCTCTGTTTATCTCCTATTAAAAATTGCTGTTCCATTTTATAACAAATGTTCAAACATGCTTGCTTGGTCCTCCAGTTTGTTTCCAAGTGTGCCGGAGCAGTGACACCACTGTATAACGACCAAAAATCCCTTACCCTCTGCAGACCTAAGGTCGCATGGCTCAACAGCAAACTACTGTACCAAGTATGTATTATTTTCTTTCATCAAGACAGCAAGATAATAACTACTCAATGGGCCTAAACATTCAAAGCCATTTATTGATACAAATTAACTTTAGTTGGTCGCATCAAGTGGTTATTTCAGTTACTGTTTTATCAGCAGTCTGACCTAGCGCTCAAACCAGTAACTATGCCACATTTAAAGTCTCTTAAATCACCTTTGTTCCCCATTCTGACGCTCACTTTGAACTTCAGCAGGTCGCTTTGATCCTGTGTACATGCCTCGCTGCCATTTGACTGGCTATTACAGGCAGAAAGCATCGACCTCCAACATCTGAGTGTCACATATATCATCTGGGTGGTTACATATATATATCTAAAATCATCAGGGACATTGTGATATATAATAAACTATTGTCTACTATCTACATCATAGGATGGTCTTGAAAATATGTATGGTATAGCAATTTATAAAACTGTCCAAAGCCCAGAAAGGCACTGAGTTCACTGAGTAATTTGCACCGTGTAAAATGAAAATGGGGTCAGCTCCACAGGATCCATATGGAATATCAAAAAGCAAATGATTCAGCGGAGATACAAAGTGTAAGACAACAAACATAATTGCGTTTGGGCGTCAGGCCTCTTTGCGCAGCTTTCATATCCCGGCTCGTTTGCCTGCATCGCTTTGGAACAGAACTTGTTTCAAACGGCTGCCTTTCCCTCCAATATTGTGCTAATGCATTTAATTTAATGTTCGCAGATGCCGTAATTGGTATAATATTGCTCTATAATACTTTGAAGGAAACCTTAGCATTAAGCACTAAATTGAAATTTTGAAACGAACGCTGAAAACGACTGTGGGGGCAAAGAAACCCCATTAAATGTAATTTGTTCTGCATGGCTGTGGGGGTAATGGTTACCGAGACACTCCTTTATTAAGTCGAATAGGTAGCGAGGTAGCTTCGGATTTGCTCTCTCTCTCTCTCCCTCTCTCTTACTCACACACACACACAAGCACGCACGTACACACACACACACACACATTCCCTCCTTTTCTCGTGCAAATGTTATGAATTATTCCATTAGGAGGAAGAGAGTGGGATGTGTGGGATGTGTTTAATACACACACACACACACACACACACACACACACACACACACACAGGGGTTATGCTGTCGACACACTGTTAGTGGAGGTATTCAGCAAGGTGTAAGCTGTCGGCTGCTGTTATTCAAGCCACAAAGGGAACGTTAAGCAGCCACTGGAGGGCTGCTGATCACACACACACACACACACACACACACACACACACACACACACACACACACACACACACACACCTTATCCTACCAAGCTGTAAGGTGTGAAAGACTGCAGGAGGAAAGAGGAAGGAGAAAGTCTAAAGAAGAAAAGCCAAAGGATCAGTGGGAATGGAGGAAAAAGGAGAGGAATGTGAGAAGCAAAGAGGAAAAAGGACTGGATCATGAAACTTGTAGGAGGATTAGGAAGGTAGATCCAGAGGAAGAGTAAGAAGACGCTGAGAGAAAAAGATAAAAACTACCTACAGCAGATGAACAGTATCTGAAAGTGATGTCATAACTTAAGAATCAAGAGGTAGAGTGGTATTTAGGAAGAAAAGACAAAGAATATGTGGGAGGAGAGGGAGAAGCAAGGAAAGAAGATAAAGGGAAAATGGAGGATTAGATGAGAGAAGGAGGTGAAAAGGAAGCGAGACAAAAGGTGAGACAAACACAGAGGGAAAAGAAGAGTAAGAGAGGAAAAAGAGCAGAGGGGGAGGTGAAAAAGAGGTGGAAAGGGTGACGAAGAAGAGGGATGAGAGGAGGTAAACAAAGGGGAAAAAGAAGAGCAGGCAGAGGAGAAGGAGCTGATGATGAGGTGAATGTGGAATGAGATGAAGAGAATGAAAGCACTGAAAAAAGGAGCTGAGGAAGATTGGGAAGGGTGACAGAGGAATAATAAGAGGAGAAGGTGAAGAGGCAAGAGAGGAGAGAGGAGGAAGATGAGGAGGTCCCTGCGGAGTAGAGGAGATCAAACACAGACTCTAAGTCAAACTCCGCTGAGAGATCTTAAACCTCCTTTGTAATTGGAATTTAAAAAGTTAATACAAAGACGCTCCTCAGTAAGATGTCTTTAGCAGATAGAACGAGAAAAACACAAGGATGACTTTTTTTGTCCCTCCATTGATGTTTAAAGCAGTCGCTTTCCTTCAAGCAGGAAAATTAAAGGAGATTTCTTCCTCTTTGGTGTAAAGATTGTTGAAGCGTTTCAAGAAAGACAGAAAACAACGAATGTTAAAGGTTTGGAGTTTGTCAGCGAGTTTAGGATGGAAGAAAGAGCCAAAACATGTGGCGCTAAAGCACTACACAAATATATTTTGAAGGGCTTTTTGTTTTACTTCCTGCTTATTTTCACTAAAATAAATAAAATAATTATCAAACTTTTAAGTGGACTGAATGTGGGCTCTTCAGCAGTGGTACAAGTATATTTACGCTAGTTTATTACTTCCAGGAAGGGCAGTAAAATAAAAACTACCACACTGGTACAAGTCATTTGAAATGTTGTATGTAAACACAGGTTACTTGAAAGAGTTTATGTTTTCTTATTTCAAAGATAAAAACTGTACCATATAGTTGGCAATGTCATCTTTTTAACTGCTTTAGCAGGTTAGGAGCTCGTAAGCTAGCTTGTTTGTTTTGAAGCTAACTATGTGCAGAGCAGTATATTAAAAATTCACATATAGAAACAGTAAAAGACTAAATTATATACATTATCAACGCAATGTAAATGTCTCTGCATTTGGTAGCAGTCATATAGCCTACCTACTAAAGTTAGCATGCTAACATATTAGCCTGGACAATCTCAACTTCTAGTACTGCTCAGAAGGTGTATGCTAGGTTTTGCAGTCACATGAACAATTATTCTTTTATGTCTTGGGGAAAACCTCCTAATATGGTTAATATGGTTAATTAATATGGTTTTACTTTAGCTGTTGTCTTACACCTGTGAGCTTGGTCAAACATAAACTAAGCAAAGTTAAATGCTTAACTATAAGGTGGCACTGCACTTGGAAATCATGAGATGGTGATGTGTTTTTCCTTTTTTTTGTCAGAACTGGTCCATTTCTTTGTTCTTACAATAAAGGGTTTTGTCATCAACAATAAATATTTTGGGTAATATGAAACCTCGAAATTCAGTTTTCGATATGTATGACTAATTTGGTCTATCAAATTGTGTGTGACCAATTCAATAGACCAAACTGATTACACAAAAAATGCAAAAGTCATGAGTTACTCTTAAATTCTCTATTTCGCTTCTAAGAAGCCCAATTTTCTTGAAATGGAGAGGTCTTCAGCAATAGTTCTCCAGGCTTTCTGAATATCTCTGAAAGGTCTGTTTTGGGCATTGGCTGCTTTTTCACTCCTTTTCAGTCCAGTCCTTGTACCAGACAAACACACAGTGGAACACTATCAGTCATGGATTGGCCTCCCAACAGCCCAGACCTCAACATTATTGAAGCAGTGTGGGATCATGTTGACAGAGAACAAAACAAAAGACAGAAACATCCAAAGAAGAGCTTTGAATGTCCTTCAAGAAGCCTGGAGAACTATTCCTGAAGACGACTTAAAGAAAGCTGCCTAAGAGAGCTCAGACTGTGTTGAAGAATAAAGGCGGTCATATCAAATATTGACGTTAAAGCTTGTTACAATTGTACAAACTGTCTTTGCCTCAAGTATTGTGTTTCTATGTATAACTGCATGTTTCAAAAGGTCACTATTTCCCATTTTCCTCACACAACATGAAGAAATGAGGGGTAACTTAAGACTTTTGCACTGTACTGTCCTGTACTATTGTACATTCAAATAACTGGTCAATAACTGTCAGTCCTCTTGTGAAAGTAATCTGTTCAAGTCATGTAGCAGTCTAAGGGGAGCATTTAGTATTCTTTTACTTTTGATTCTGTTGACCTTGAGTCCCAATTAAGGAATAAACGGGAAACATTTTGTGTCACAGAACTATCACTTTCACGTAAAATTCCCTGCTGGTTTGGTCTCTTGAAGTTAGTAATCTGAAAGCCCAAACTGCTACTACATTATGTAAAAATTCACACTGATATAATATGATTTCCTCTAAGCAGTCCTCAGAGATCCATCCCCCAGAGAAAAGGTGCGAATGTGCCATGCTCGTGCGTATTTTGGCCACAACAATGACCACATTCAGCGCTTTATTAAACAGCTCTCATGCAGCCGAGTTACAGATGACACCAAGCAAACAGGCGCTGAATATTAACAGACCTGTTTCTAAACATTATTTTTTGGTGAATTTATTTATTTTTGGAGGGTTTTGTCAGTAATGTGGGGAGGACAGCGGGACGGCGTGCAGCAGTGGGAGCTGCAGAGTTTTGCTCAGTGGAGGAACAGATGGGAGAAACTCGCCAGGGGAGGATGAATTCCGGTCAAAAAGAAGGTGACAGCAGAGCGTGACCGCCAACATGTCCGCCACATACATCTCCCTCTCTGTCTCCTCCTCACTCACTACAGTTTTTTGCCCCCTCCTCCCTCTTTCCAATTTGTGTCTGCGCACAATCAGTTCTCCATTTTGACACATTTCCATCATTTTCTTTCCCCTTCTCTCTGCTCCTTCTTCTTTCTGGTTTTGCGTGTGGTTTTTAGACATCCAGGTGCTTTTTGCAGAAACACAGTTCAAAGGTGATCAGCTGGAACAACCATGTATTGATTCTGGCCTCCACAGCATAACAGAGCCACCAAATTCCCTCACTGCAAAGCTCAAGGGTTGAGGTTTTTCTTTTAATTTGTCACTCGTCTGTATGTATAAATGTGTCTGCGAGGGATTTCTGGCTCGGGAATACTTCCAATATTTGCACAGGCCTTTGATGTATGTGCGCGGTTCACCAGAATGTGTCTTTTTCCATCATTTTCTTTCTTTTTTGCTCATTTCTGATGAAGTTGGCTGGTTTCCAAACTCCTGAAAGTCAGATTTGCCGGGCTTTTTTTTTTTCTCTTTTCTCTCTCTCGTTCTCATTTTGCTTATGAGTCTGTTTAGCAGCTTCGGGCCAAAAACACACACTAAATCCCCCCCGAAAGCAGTGGTAACTCTGGGCGATTAGGAGCCGCCGCAGACCCGAGACGTGCCTTCTTCACCCAGCGAGGTTGTTAGGAGTGAACGACCGAACAGGCGAGCTTTGAAGCAGCCCAACAATTAAAGGATGGTGAAAACAAATTCGCATGAGGCAAGGGAGAAATCCAGCTGCTCGCCATCTGACTTTCCTCGGAATCATTTGGGTTTTCTTCCATCGTTTAAAATGACTGACAGCACCTCCCAATGCTGTGATTAACAGCGTAAAATTATTGCATTATTCTGGTTTTTGTGTGTGTGTATGTGGTTTTTTTTTAAGGACAACAGGTAGAAGAGTGACAGACTCTAGCTCCAGGAGAAGAATGAAGAAATTGTATGTGTGTTAAGTGGGTGTTGCACACGACAAAGCACAACTCAAGATGAGTTGAAGGCTTTTCATGTCCTACCGACAGGTGTAGCCTGCATAACAAGAAGTCTGCATCAATCAGCTAATGACACGTTTAGTTTAGTTTTTCTAATTTCCATAAATATCTACAGTGTGTCATTTGAATGGTAGAAAGTGTATTTGTTTGTATGAACAGTGCAGAACATCTGATTTACATTTGGCTTTAAATCAAACCACTTTTTTAAAATAGTCATTCAAATATAGCAAAAAACAACAACAACAAAAATAAAAAACCTGGTTAACCCCCCAAAAGTCTTTAGATGTCAGAATATGAGAATAAAGTTGTATTATCATGTCTTATCCATAGACTGTATATCAATGACGGACATAGATAGCTGCAATGACCATCATGTTTTAAGGTTGCGTTAGAAACCAGAAGTTACCAGAGTCAGACTTTGCAGCTGGATCGCCTCCTCGAGGAAGATTATTATAACTAACTAAGACTAGACCAAGACGGCAGTGGCTTATGTACACAAGTCCAGCTCAATGAAACAGTAGAATTTGTAAAATGTACCACCATTGATGAATTTTGTTTCTACCACAGAAAAAAACAAAAATTGCCCTCATTAAGTCAAAATGTCAACTTACTTTTTATATGTCTAACTCAAAATTTCAACTTAGGTCTGCCTTGCAAAAGCAGTTTTCCAGAGGCAGAAATAAGCTTCCATACTACAGCTGTTATTAATCTGCAATTTCCTAAATAAGTCGTATACAGACTACCGACCAGGATACTAGAGGAGCCTAGCAGACGGCTTGATACCCAGAATCCACTCCTGAACCTTAAAACAGTTTTAACTGTTGACCTATACAAAAATTTCTCAATAGAGGCGAAAACGATCTTTTTTCAAGAGTGTAACCATTTTTATTTCCCCCCTTAAACTGGTAATTTTAACATAGGAGCCTATGAGGATTGACTCACTTTTGGAACCAGCCTCAAGTGGGCATTAAATGAACGTAATATTTCAAATCTGCCTCATCAGAAAATGATCACTGGTAGATTTGTATGTCTTGTATGTACTAAATGTGTGCCGTGTTATGATTTTCAGGGGTTTATTACATTTAAAACCCTCAAACAAAAACAAGGCTAGCAAAAATTACAGTGTTGAACGGCATTTTAAATAATATGCCTCTGGCCCGGTCTTTTTCACCTCAGTATCATATCATAACTAACACTTCCTCCAAAATAAACACTATTACAGATCAAAAGAGGCAAAAAAACCCAATCCCCCAAAACAAAAAACAAGAGTTCTTCCAGTGCCCATGTTTGCCCCGCAGTCCTCCACTCTTTACCCACCAAACTACATGCTTGGGTTCAGGCTGCATGTCCTGTACTATGACATATGAGGACATTGTGTGGAAAAGAAAAAAGCCTTCCAGTTCTGTTTCTCACTCTGCGTTTCACATGTGAATACCCAGCATGCATTAGGTGGCTGTGGGTAGGTGAGCCTCGGGCGAAATTATGGCTCCATGCTCAATTGTGTAGGAGGACTGTTTTTACCAAGGCACCCAGGGGCCCACATAACCTCAGCTAAGGCCTTTAATACACAGAGTACACTCATAAACCCTGTCCTGCAGACAAACATGTCCAGATGCTCTATGTATGTGCACAAAGCGTGATAATAGAGGACAATAATAGAGTTTCACATGTGAATATATATATATTTTTTTAAAAATGTCTTCCATCAAAACACCCATGCATGTTTCATTTCATGTTATTTAGGATACACCATGTTTCTGCCATATTTAATCAATCGTTATTATGACTGAAATTGCTTCAGTAAAGAGTTGAAGTAATAACTCTCCCACAAAAAAGAAAATAGACTGCTGTAGTTCACCCAAACTTTTGATGCATGCACTTCTTTTTCCTACAAAAAAAGTAAAACTACATGCACTGATACTGAAAGAAACTTTTAAAGCATAGGAAGATACAATCAATACCGCTGCAAGCACTTAAAGTTTATATAAATTTTAGAACTCGAATTTTGTACCATCTTGCGCTGCACGCACATTAGGATACACATCCATACGAGCTAAACCTCTCCAACACCCTCGCACTCCCCCGAGCTTTAAATAGGCAAACTGAGCACACAGACTCAGATCCAAGAAAACAGATGCTGCTACACACCAACACATGCAGAAATGAATATCAGTTTTTCAGCGTCACGTTCATCATATGTGCTCTCTCTGTCACTTTCCACACAAGCACATCATCCAATCACCCAGAAACACACATCCATGCTTAAAAAAAAATTATCACTCCATCAGACCTGTTACTGTTCATCTGCTGTTTATAGTTGTTTTGGGTTTTTTTAGGCTTGCTGCTTCTTTTTTCTTCCACTTGTCCAGTTTCCTTAAATTGTTAAGGACACACTGCACGCCATAGTGAGATATGATTTAAAACTGGTTCTTTGCCAAGTTGTCTGTTATGTGTAGACACAACACTGAGGTAGGGGCCTTTTTTTAGTTAGACAATTCATAGACAAAGTCAAAATCAAAGCCAGCTTTATTGTCAAACACCATATGTACAGTCTTACACAGGAATTAGAAACTGCAATGCTAGTCACTGTACACTAAAACAATATAAAGAAAAAGCAAACAAAACTTTGAAAGACCTCAGAAAGCCTGAAAAGATAGACATAACCAAAATGATGGTCACCCACTACATTTAAAAGCAGAAGTGAGTATGTTTGAACAAAATCGTATTCTAGGTTCGAGCTAGTAGGCTGCTAACTAAGCTAGCATTAGGATCTCCAGTGTTTTTAACTTCCCCATCGACTTCATACATTTATTTATTCATTTATTTTTCATCGCAGAGACTAGAGGTTCTAGTTCATTTTTCCATACCACACCTTGTATTACTACACCAAGAACAGCTGTTTGAATATTGGGCGGTGCAGAGAGTAGATCCATCTATCCACTTTCTTTGTTCTGGCCTTATGTCACCAATAGCACATTTTTTTCATGGGGGAAGGGGGCAAAGCACAGTGTGTTTGTGTTTGCGTGGCAGCAATGCCACTAATCGCACTGCCTGTCTGTTTCTTTTTCACAACCTCACGCACACGCACAGATTTTACATATTTATACACAAATCAGAACAACTGATCATACGACTGTCAATCTCCGTCTTTCTCTTTGAAACTCACTTTTTCTCCCTCACACACAACACAAACACACAGACACACAAACCAATGATGCTCGGGGCTGTTTGGCGCAGCACCGTCACGCTGCCATACTGAGGAGGCAGGTGTTAATTACCGAGTGAAGCGCGAGCTAAAAAGGTGGACGGCTCGGAACAGAGAAGAAGAAATTGGACACCCTCCTCCCCATGCAGAAACACGCACACGTGCACACACACCTCACACACCCCTGCAGTAGCAGCAGCCGCCACAACAACACACCTTTGTTCCCCAATTAGAGGCCCTACAGCTTGCGACTCCTCATCTATCGCCGCAGTGACAGCGGCTTAATCAACGCGACGCAGGCGTCTCCGAGTGCACCCGAGAAGAAATTCTCTTCACACTGCAGCTTCAGCTGAACCCAGAGCAGAGTTTTCCTTCAATAGTCTCTGAAAGACTTTTATTTAAGAGCCCTTAAGCAAGGCATTTAGCATATGGAGCTTCATTTGCAGTGCTTTAATACTTGGTGGATTAAATCATTTATTTCACCTCATTTCCTGTACTTCTCCTGGTCTGTAGCGCTAACGTGTCTTTAGATAATTTTCATTATCACCTTCTCAAAAGCAACTGATAGCAGTGGCCCTAAAGACTAACAAAGAGGTAGAAAAGAGGCCTTTTGGGTGGTGGTGGTTTAATTTGTCTTTGTGCTTCTTCGTGCAGTTTAACTTTGATAATGTCCAATAAATTCAATCTGGAAAAATATAATTATCTCAAGTTTGAGCTCAGCATTTTGTTCGAAAATGTAAATATGCTGCAAACTTTTTTACAGCTCTGTAAACTTGTCATCATTATGATTGTGCCATTGTTTCCCTGTTTATGTGTCTTTTTATGTGCTCTTGTTATTCTTCATCTTCTATTGTTGACCTGGGTTTAATCTTTGTATTCCATATTGGAGAGAAATCTGTATATGAACCCTTTGGCTTCCATCCAAATCCATTTCACTTTATTATTTTATGTCTTAAGCTATGATTTTTCTTTCAATAGCAAAAACAGTTTCTGACATAGTTGATTTGGCAGCACTCATCGAGATGTCCCCGACTACACTGATGGCAACAGCATCGTTGCTGATGCCATTGTGGGGTTTTTTGGAGCTAGAAGTGACCTTATTTGGAAGACAGGGTGATGTGAGTCTATAAACTAACTTAGATTTTTATTAATTAGTGATACAACACAATATTGGAGCACAGACTTCTTAGACATTGTGGTTGTATCACTAACTGCACAGTAATTGATGTTATTTCTCAAATATTTCCATTGACAACCAACTGGGCTAAAAGCACTCGTCCTGAGTGATATTTTAAACTTAAAAAAATCATTTGCTGCAAATATAGTTATCATGAAAGAGGAAATCAGTGATAGGGACCAAAACCTACTGTAGACTGTAAACTGCTGTAAAGCTGGCATGTTGTAATTATTTTTTACAGTCTCTGTAAGGCAGCCTCAAGTGGCCACCTGTGGAACTGCAGCTCTTGGAACTTCCAGGTCAGGCCCCCATTCACACAATCCTAAAGACCAGTCAGTGAGACTCTGGCAGCCACTGGATTTAAGGGAAAACATGAACTCTTTGACTGGCTGATTAGCGGTTGCTGGCTGTCATTAGGTGTGTTGGTCACAAAGAGATATATGGTGTTGTACCAAAAACCTCCTTATGATTAATTTGGTTGCTATCAGATTGCCACCTGCAGTTTCCATAGAGGATGCCAACTTATCTGCTAACATTCACCAACTGCTTACTGAGCAGTAATGAAACTGAAAAGTGGAACACACTGGAAAAGAAGACTGTTTGTCTTGAAAGTAAAAGTTGTTTTTTGTGGCAGTAAGGCAGAACTTTTACTTTGCATCTGCAACCACTGCAATATTTTAGTGACCAAAGCGACACACAAGGTGTATTAATAGCCCCACCCTTCTTTTGTTCTTTTTCAGATTACCTGTGTGTGTTCCCTGCTTGGATTCGGCTTGCTTTCACACTATTTCGGTTGTGTATGGACTTCTGTTTGATTTGGGCTATCCACCTATTGGATTAAAGGTGCTTTTGGGTCTGCATTTGGGTCCTCATTCTCATCACAAAACTCTGGCCTAAATTAAGTCACTGAATTGGACCTCTTGGCTGTCCAGCGACAACCAGTCACCTCCACCAATACAGGTTTTTCAGAGAGCATGCTCAGAGCAGCTAAAAACAGTGTACAATGTCATGTACAGGTCCAGTGCACAGTCAAATTAGGCAGAGTACAATTAACAACTTGTCAGTTAACCTTAACTCATAGCTACAGGTTATTCTGTGCGTTCTCGCCATGTGCAAAAAAAGCAACCTCCCCACCCCCACCCCACCCCCCCCAAAAAAACACACCCCAAAAACTGAATTTTAGTGACTTTTTTTTAAGATTTAATTTAAAGAAGAACTCCTTGTGAGTACTGCATGGACCCTGTATATCCTCCAACATGTGGGTGGTCTTTTGGAAACTCTCAGGCTTTCATCTTTCATTAAAAAAGAAACCCTCTCCGTATAGTGCTGGTAGCCAAAGAACTTCTCTCCTTTTTGAGAAAAAAAAGTTTTGGTTTGGGAGTTTTACAACAGCCTGACACCGTTGGTGGTCACTCTGCAAGACCTGAAGCCTTTGCAGGAGTGAAACTGAAGATCATCATGTTCCTGAGTACTCACACCTCAGTGTCATCCACCAAAACGGAGATGGAGGAGGTATGAGGAAGAGGACTAAAAAAAGATCCTGACGATTTCGACCGGAAATTCAATGTGGCATCACATATGGGACACATAAGGTCTGTCTTTTATAGTTTCCTTTTGTGTGTGTGTGTCAGTTTCAAAGTAAGACTCCCAGTGCATTTGAAGGTATGCAAAGCTGGCGACATGTGTAGCCATCATAAAGTCTGTGTCTATCTGTGTTTCATTTTTTTTTCTTGGGGGGGGGGGGGGGGGCAGAGAGGCACAGGCGTTTAGAGAGGGTGGAGTGTGTGTGTGTGTGTGTGTGTCTGTGTAAGGGGGGAGGAGGTGGTTGAGGGCGCCACAGGTTTGAGGCAGATGGGCTCTGTGTCAGCCATGACAGGCGGCCAGGCTTCCTCAGCTTCCTCTGCACATTTTTGGAGCCCAACACACACACATACACACACGCACACGCACCGAAACACACACCCCTCCCTCCACATCTCTCTGATCAGGTAAATCTGGGCACCCTGTGGAAAGTTCTGGGGGATGAATTTCGCCCGAGGCTGTGAGTTTTGTGACTCGGCCCCATCTGTCACAGATCTTCACCGGCCTCAGCTGCCAGGAGGGACTGCACCTCCTCCTCCTCCTCCACCACCTCCTGCTCCTCCTCTTCTTCCTCTCTCAGAAAGATAGAGATAGAGGGGCGAGAGGGGGGGGGGGGATAAAGTGGAGGCCCAGAGGGACGTGCGATTAAATACATGGAGATTAAAGTGTGTTATTTCTCATTTGTTGAGTGCTGTTTACCTGTGTTGCTCTGCTGCCACTGCTGCTGAGGCTGCTGCACACAGACAGCAATCAAGGTACTAAATCAAATATTTCAGCAAATGAAACATGAATCAAACCATATTGCGGCGGCAGCAGCTCGGCTTTCAGGAGCTTTTTGAGGTAAAATTGTGTTTGATCGCAACAGTCAAAGGGCCTGAAGCATCAAACAAAAACATGTCAATGAGGAGGAAAGAAACAAAATCAACTAAACATTTTCACCACAGGCGGATATATCCCAGAATTCTGAGGGATAAAAAGGTAATTCAGCCAATTTAAAGAGGAAACAAGTGTTTATATTTGATGCTGCGTTTAGATGAAGAGCGCTGGGAGTTAAGAGGCTGTGCATGACAAAGATATTATGCGATATTAATCTGAAAAGCTTGTTTTCTTGCAGAGACAGCGCAACAGTCTTTTTGATGATCTTAAGAGGAGACACTACAGGTGAAGAGCAGGAATTTTATTAAATTAAATATGCTGTGTTTAAATATGCAAAGGTATTTATATGCGTGGCTTGTTTTTTTTTTTTTTTTTTTTTTTTTAAAGCTGAACATTGGCTAAATGCAGATTCAAGATTCATGTTTCATGTTTTTTTCTTTTTTTTTCTTTTTTTTTTACATATCTGAGCCAAAGTTTTTCTTGTGGCGGGAGAATTTTAAGTTAATCTTTTTCTTTTTTTTTTAAATGACTGTAATTCCAAAAAAAAAAGTTCTTTATGGGTACAATGTTGGAAATAAAATGTCCTAGAATTTGTGTACATCTTTGAAAAATGAAAAACAAAAAAACTGAATATGTTGAGGGAGTTTTTGCTCCAGAGAATGATGAATACATTACATTAATACAGATAATTGATTAAATGTAGATGAGAAATTCACCGATTAAAGAAAAAATGTCACCATGCGACTTCCCAAAGTTGTTACTTACTTTAAGACAGCTAAATATGCAAAATGTGATGTTTAAACATGCACACGAGGAGCTGTCTTTACACATTAATAGAGTTTTTTGAACTTTATATAAATACAAAAATTTAAGAAATATCGTCAAAGCAAGAAAAAGAGGCAGTTTTACAGATGTTGTATAAAGTTTAGTGTGTGTAAGTGATGATGAAGAGATTTCTAAAAAAAATCTGCCTCCTTACATGCAGTTTAATTCACTTTAACAGGAAATGACTGTTTATGGGATTATGCAAAACAAATGCACTTTTTAAAATCTTGCCTACATATATTTGTAGTATTTTGTCTCAATATTTGCGTATCACTCTTCTCACATATTAGATATGAAGGGTTTTTAACCCTTTAAGACCTACCATAGTCCGCCAGAGCTTATAGTATATTTTTACATGCTGTGGAGCCATTTTTGGGAGCATTTCAAGTTGATATCCATCAATACAACCATTATAGCCCAAATTTTAATAATATGTATGCATTAAGTGCATTGTAATTACATAAATTGAAAAAAAGTGCAATAAACTACCAAAAAATTGAAAATCGCTTTTGCTTTTTTAACATATATTTCTAGTTAGAGAAATTTAAGAGGCTTATCCCTCAAAACTGTAAATGCAAAAAAGTTGCACAAAATAGTTTCCCACCACAGGAAATTTATTTTGTGTGTCTTCAGAGTTTTATTTTTGAAATACACCAATTTTTCTATAATGCAGGAAAAACAAAAATAAATATTATGATGCAAATTTGCAAAAAAACTGCATATGCATCAAAATAAACTATTTCCAGCAGTGCAATATGAGTCCTAAGCATCCCAGAAACGACACAGAAAGTCATAAAGTCAAACATAACTTTTAAAAACACCAGTATAGGCTCATAAGGCCCAGCTCGTAAAAGAAACTACATTTCCGCAAAATGACGTCACTTCCGGTTTCCGGCGGGTCATGGTGGACATGCGATAGTGGACGTAGGAAGTGTTACAAACAGCTGATCGGATCGGCAAAGCGTGTTTCTGGAATATTATGTTTTTGTTGCTACAAGTGCTTTTTATGCAATTTTTGCAAAGCTATATGTGGAAGGAAACCGTGACTTAGGACAAGCTGATGGCATAAGATGTAAGTACAACTCCTCCGGTTTCATATGCAAAAAAAAAAATGATTGCGCTAGCTTACGTGGTTGCAGTGCTACCGGGATTTAAAAATAGTACAGAGCGTGCCCGCTCACACCGAGGGGATTTTAAAAATGTCTTTATATTCCTTCATAAAACAAAAAATAACTTCAGCAGCTACAAAATCTCAAATTCTGCCATGTTCATGGAGAAAATGAATTCATTGCATAAATGTTCAACAGAAAACATTAAATAAACATCTAAATGTGTGTTTATGAAATTTTCTTTTTATCATTCTCAAAGCAAAGCAGCTCAAAATCTCAAAAGTGAGCAATGCAGGAAAAAAAAGACTTTCCAGGGCGAGAGGTGGGGGCTGCCCGTTTATCACGGGGCTAATAGATAATAAATAAATGATAGTAAAAAATAATGACATTTGTTTCTGTAGAGTCTTTTTAAAACACAGACGTTTTCACCAAAGGTGATTTAAAGAGAAAGGGAGTATAAAAACATGAAATACACAAAATGAAAGACACCTGTATTCATAAAAGGTGGAAATAGTAAAAGTTTAAGAAGACGACATGAATGTTATACAAAGGCCAGCCCAGTTTTTCGGGTTGTCAGGTTGCACAGTGTTGATGCTAAAACAGTAAAGGGGTCTGTTTTCTGAGCTGAGATCTCAAGCTGACGATACAGAAACACAGAACATTAGTGATACAAAAATATGACCTGCCAGAGAGAATGTACACATGAAAGATCAGGATTTAACGACTGAGCAGACGGAGCTCATGCTACAACGACCATCAGACTTTATATATCTATATTACACCAAAAACTATCACGACACAGCATGTATGAGATATCATCCTATATCATCCTCTGCAAACAAACCACAATTAAAATAGCAGCATAGCTTCTGGTCTGCTGAAAAAAGGCCTTAAAAACCACTGATGTCCCTAAAAATACATCAGTTATCAATAATAAATTGATAACTGAATTGATTTTCAAAGGTAATATGAACGTAGCGGATGCATACATTTGTAATTTGGCAAAACCCTCCAGCAGTACATTGAGGGTTAACAGCGGTCCAGAGGAAATGCCTAATTCCTCCACTTTGGTTTGGTTCCTCTCCGAGTTATTTCCTGTTGGAAGAGCCCTACAAAGTGCTGCCAGATCAGCGAGCATGAATCATCTCTATATGAACTCTGTTTTTTACTGCTACACGTCGCTGTTCAGCTGATGCTTTTATCCAGAAAAAGATCAGATGTGAGCAGTGGATGAAGGGGGGTAAAATTCCCCCGGAATGGCGACTGCAAGGAGCCAGTGGTGAGGGGGTCAAAGGTCAGCGCCATAGGCGTGTAGAGAATACATGTATGGGGCATTCCTGGATGTAGTAAGGGACGGGGTGTGACAGAAGTGGTGAATGAGGAAAAAGGAATATGTGCGAGCACAGGGAGGCGAACAGACCACAGGCGAGATAAAGTTTCTGTTCTGGTGTTGTTTCTGGATACGATGCTAATGATGCTTGGGGCTGGATCTGGACGAGTGACCTACAAAATGTGATAGGTAAAATTGGAGGTTTAAAAAAAGAGAAATCTCAAATATTAATGTGTTACAGTGTCCTAAAGGCAGTTAAACTGGTTCATAGACAGATTACTTTATTAGTGAGCCAGGGATACATTCATAGGACTAATTTATGCTTCTTTGTTTGCATTTGCACATGTAAGGTTCAAACATTAACAAAACCTGTAAAAAGACTTATTTACCATCTCATGAAAAAGAAAGAGTCTCACAGGACTCTCTGCAATCCTGTGAAAAACAGTCCACCCTTACTGCTTCCAGAGCTCCTCTATGAAAGCAGAAGTTTTGGCAGTTTGCATGTCTGGAGCATTCCAGTGTTTAACATAATACTACAACCTACAGTCAAAAAACCCAAGAGCTACATCTCAGACTCTACAGACCTCAGTTAGCATGTTATATGTTAAGGATGGTGACAGTACAATTAGATAAAGACTGAACAAGCATGGCTTGTCTGGAAGGATTGCAAGGAGAAACAAAAAGACCTCAGGAACAATGTCCTTTGGACAGATGAGACCAAAGGGGAACATTTTGGTCATAAAACTAAACAGCATATCATACCCTCAGCACGGTGGTGGAGGGATGATGATTTGAGATTGTTTTGCAGACACAGGCCCTGCGCAACTTGCAGTCATTGAGTAGACCCTGAACTTCTCTCTATAGCAGTATTCTAGAGTGAGATTTGAGGACATCTGTCTGATAACTTGGGTCATGCAACAGGAATAAGGAAAGAATCAACGTGCTAAAATGGTCCAGTCAAAGACCAGACCTCAGCTTCACTAAAATGCTGTGGGGGGGGG